>NC_072740.1:117847501-118147501 GCF_026930045.1 Uloborus diversus
AGTGTACAGTATTGAGCATGAAATTGATCTGAAAATGCAAATCTAAATCGTACAGAAATCGAAAGCACAAAAAAAAAAAGACAACAATATGTAAATTTTAACTGTAAAGCATTTAAGAAACGCGACCTGTATTTTTTTAAGCATACATTTGATGTAAATATTATTAATTTTTTTTTTTTTCAGTTATTGCTTATCTTTTGAGATTTCAGTTTCTTTAACTTATTTCATTGACTTTTTTTTTTTTTTCTCGTTGAGCCTAATTTGAATTCAATGTTAAACTGCCTATTACGTTCGTCACAAAACGTCGTATTTTCCCTTTTACACTTTTTATAGGACTATAAAACGACAAATTTTGCTTTATTCTCTTCCCAAGATATACCTAGAATGCATTTAAAATGCTGAATTTTTATTAAAATATTAAACAATTAGCTATCAGCGTGACGAACGCAACAAATTGATTGTGACGAACATAATCGCTTGAAACAAACACTGCATCTTTCGAACGTTTAGTTTAATAAGAAATAAATAAAATGTATACTTTGAAATAATTTCGTTTTTTAAATGTCACTATAATATTTTGTAATTTTTGCAACAATTAACTCGACGTTTAACACATATTTTTGGAATTTTCTTGGATTGTATTTTATGAAAAAAAACGGCAGCTCAAAAAAAAAAAAAAGCAGAGCAAAAATGGCAGGTAAACTTAGAGAAATGACAAGAAAAAAGCAGCAGAGCGTACGTAAATATTACAGCAAAAAAAAAAAACACACACACACGACGGAAAACAAAAATAAGAAGACTGAGGAATTATTGCAACATCAGTTGTTTTGCGCGGATTTTTGCTTCTTCTTTTGCAGTTTTTTCTGTAATCAGTCCTTTTTCTGTGGCGATGACGCAAGAACGTTTGCCGAAGTAGGTTTAAATAACATTAATAACAATAACTCTGGGGCCGTTAAAAACATGTAATGTTAAAATTAATAAAAAAAAATAAATACCTACCCCTTTACTTGTATCAAGGATCTGTCACAAATACGTTATAATTTAAAGACGAGTAATTATTTAAATAATGTGAGAAATTATACATTTACTAAAACATGACGCATTCCGAAAAGGAAGCATAGCTGTACTTATGGATTATTTACATGAAGAGTCAAAAATATTCAGGGATATTACAGTTACGGAAAAACAAAATCGTTTCATAAACGTTAATCAAGATTAACAAAATAAAATGCACATGAAGTTTTCGACACTTAGAAAACCAAAAGAAATTTCTAACGCTATCGAGACATTAACCGCTAACAGGAAATGATTCTAACACTTGAATGAAAAAGCAAAAAAAAAAAAAGCTGACTGAGAGAGATTTTTATTTTTGCTAGCTTTCTGTTATAATCTACAAAACACAAGAATCATTTTTATTAAGGTTCTCACTTGTTGATTATTGATAACCATATTGCCGGTCTGTATTTTTTTTTTTTTTTTGGTGAATAATAAAAGCTGCTTATCAAGAACCGAGTACTCAAGAAAACAATGAGAGATATTTTTAGTAGCGTTTTGAATGATGGAAATTTCACAATAGTAACGGTAAACTGAAACTAAAAGACAGTAACGGTAACTGAAAAGCAATAAATGCACTTTTGAAAACTTTTAACTATGCTTGAAAGCCCTAAAAGCTACAAAGTGATCAAAAGCTGTACTTACTTGTAATTTCGGATAATTAATCCTAGGAAAGTTGTGTTTTGATCCAATAGTGTACTGTGAAAGACACATAAACGCAATCATCATTTGTCCGCCATATTGAGGTGGTTGAATGTATGTCTAAGGCAAAAGCGCATGCGCAATAAGTCTTTCTGCGATTGCATTCTGTTTCGGCTCTTCTGCTCTATTTCCTGGCCTGCGTTGCTCCTTCAGGCACCATGCTTTCACCTTAGAGGGAATATATTCACTCGTCTGGAACCCCTGGTTATAACAGTGTAGTGCACCGCGAGAGGTCAACTTATACAGGTTTCATTGTATTAATTTTATCCGTACATTGTTCTTGTGCACCTTGAACAGCTGACATCGAACATGTAGCATGTTTACTTTGGTAGTCTCATCTGGACTACTAACAACTGACTCGGTTGCTGCAAAGTCGCTGTCATTAAACACAATTGTACTAATAGATCAAACTCCTGTTCTAGAGAATCCATTCACAGAACATTGGCCACGCTTGCAGTTTGTCCATAAGATGACCAAAAGATTTGGCAAACTATTTTCTTCAGTTAAAAAAACCTAAGAACACCTAAAAGCGTCAGCAGTATGCATTTTTTTCAAAAATGCCATTTTTATTGATTTATATGCAATTAGAGTCAAAAGAAGCAAAAATATGCAAGTGGATATGCATATATGAGGATGTTTTTAATTGTAATCATTTGGTTTCCATTAAATTTTGATCTTTTTTTTAATTTGTTTTGTTTACAAAGATGGATTTCAATGACTCTTGCAAGTAGGACTATTAGCTCTCTATGGTACATTTTCCATTTTCTGGAATTATTTTATTTTTTTTTTTTTTTAATTTTTAAACTTAATTAAACTTTATTACTCCTTGAGGAATTACAAATAAAATAAGTATCACTAACATAACGCATGTATTAGCTTTGTCAAAGTATGGTAATTCGAAACTGATAATTTGACTTCTTTTGTTGCAATAACTATATGCATCTCCCAAAATTAGTTTCTGGGTACGCCACAGCCCATGAGTCTCCCAACTTGCTCCAAATGTTCATGTTTTTGAATTTAGCACCTCTCTAGCCACTTAGAAGGGGGTGAATGGATAATATAATGCTCCAATTCCCTCCAAATCAAAAATAATGTTTTATTATAAAATAACATTCTTATTTCTTTATGTGGTGTAATTTTCAAAGCTAATTTCTAATCTGTTTATTTTGAAAAAAGTAAGTTATCTTAACTATTTCACTTTCCCCCACATTCCCCTACTTTTATAATTCTATAATTTTTTAATGGTCTGAATGGTCAATTAGGCAACCATACCTTTCTTTCGCAATGTCATAATGCTGCTTACATCATAAGCAATAAAATATGACCTTTTTACAGAGCTTGTTAGGTGAAATGTTATATAGGTACCACTAAATAACCTCATACAACGAAATACGATTTTTCCCGCCTGCTATGATTGGGGTATAACGAAAAAAATTTTTTTTCGAAATTCAATTTGTCAAGTTGATAAAAAAAGTTGCCCTACACTGTTATAACCAGAGGTTCCAGACGAGTGAATATATTCCCCCTAAAGTGAAAGCATGGTGCCTAAGGGTGCCATACTAGCCAGGAATAAGAGCAGGGGTGCGAAAACAGCAGACAATCGTAGACAGGGGTGCCAAATTAGCAAGCAATCGCAAAATGACATGCTGGCGCATGCGCTTCCGTCATACATTCACCATTCAACCACTTCAATATGGCGGACGAATGATGGGTTGCATTTATGCGTGGCTTCTATGTCTTTCACATTGAATGAAGTACACTATTGGATTAAATCTCAACTTTTCGAGGATAATTCTTTAAAATAACAAGTAAATACAGCTTTTGATCACTTTGTAGCTTTTAGGGCTTTCAAACATAGTTAAAAGTACGTTTACTGCTTTTCAGTTACCGTTAGTCTGTTACGGTACCGTAAGTTGTTGATTTTCAGTTTACCGTTACTGTCCTGAAATTTCCATCATTCAAAACGCTACTAAATATATATATCATTATTTTCTTGAGTACTCGATAAGCAACATTTAATCACCAAAATAATAACTGCAATAAGATTAGCAATAATCAACAAGTGAGAACCTAAATAAAAATGATTCTTGTGCTTCGTAGATTACTACACAACAGCGAACGCAAAAAATAAAAAAGAAATCTCTCTCCGTCTAGCTTTTTCTTTTACTTTTTCGTTCAAGTGTTTGAATCATTTCCTGTTAGCGGTTAATATTTCGATAGCGTTAGGAATTTCTTTAAATTTTTAAACTGTCGAAAAATTTTATGCGCATTTTATTTTATTGTTATTTTGATTGAAATTTTGAACGTTTGAGAAACGAATTTGTTTTTCCGTAATTTTAATATCCCAGAATATTTTTGGCTCTTCATGTAAATAATTCATAAGTACCTCTACACTTTATTTTCGGTGCGGTTATTTCTCACAAATGATCATTAACTTAACTATGATTATTCAAATAATTACTCGTCTTTAACTTTAAATATATTTGTGACAACTCTTTGATACCAAATAAAGTCTGTTGATATTTATTGTTTTATTCATTTTTAATATTACTTTGTAAAAAAAAAAAAAAAAACTCATCAGTACGCAGAATTTTTTCACAAGTTTTTTACCGCCCCGAGATTTATTATAATAATTATTATTTATTTTATTTATTTTTAAGAAAAGGATAAAAATTTCACGGGTCCGCAATGTTTTTCATTTGCTTTTACCAAACAGTGGGTCAAAAGAGGTTGAGAAACACTGAGTTAGAGCACGATCAGATGAATTAAAGCAATGAGCACTTCTTAACTATGTTGAAAACTCTGAAATATGATCAAATGCTGTAATTACAAGTTTTAATCATTTCCAGTACTGAATTCATACAATATGAAAAGTGTGCAAAACGCAGACTGTCATGAATCAAAACAAAACTATTAAAAGAAAAAAAATACACAACTGTATTAAAAAACGCACACAATACGGGGGAGGGGGGAGGCTCTACAGTAAGGGTGCTATTTCTCTCTCTGAAGGTTCATTCTTTTCACCCCGGCTGCATATTTTTTAAAAGGTTCCTGTTTTTTACCCTAGTTAGAGGTGCAATTTCGGCTCCGTATTAGGTGCCGCTGGTGAACAAGCGTTTCACCCCTGAAAGGTGCCGAATGCAACCTGTAGTTTTAACAGTGTACCGACAAACTTCTTACATAAAAAATTTTATTCGAAACAAAAAATATTTAGGTGTCCCCACGAAGCCTAAAATTAATAATTTTCTTCAAAAAATCAATTTTTTCCATTTTCTTTTCTTTCTTTTTTTTTTTTTTTTTGAATAACAGAAAAATGTTGAAAAATTTTCAAGTTGAAAATTGTGAGTAATAAACCCGGGAATTATTATCAAATAAAAGGTTTTGCGCTTATTTAATATATTTCTGTTTGTAATTTCTTTTTATTTTATATGTGAAATGCATATTTGTAAAATATATATATATGTGTGTGTATATGTGTATATATATGTATATATATATATGTATATATATGTGTATATATATATATGTGTGTGTGTGTATATATGTGTATATATATTCCCTGATTGAAATAGGTTGAATTGAATTGAATTGAATTGAATGCGGCATTTCGGCTCCCTTATAGTACGCAAAAATAAGGATTTTTTAAAAGTTCAAGTTAGAATTTAATATAAAAGTATTAGCTTTAAATTATTATTATTGAGCAATCACGATTGCTTATTGTTCTCACTTGACTGTCCTTGACGTTGTGGTTCCTTTTTCAGCTTGGACCAGGGCTGCAGCACCACCGTCCACCGGCGGCGGCGCGGCTGGTCCTGACCACTGTCCACCGGAATCCACTTTAGCTGGGCGGTGGCGTCCATGTCCTACACACGCATGCTCATATACACTCCCCTACGTGCGCACGCCTTTTACACACATACACACGCCTACGTGCACACACGTAAGCCTACACACACAACTATACACACGTAACCACCCAGGAGGAGGGACATGCTTGGGGGGGGGGGGGACCGTTTCTTGAAACAATAACCCTAATCAGTAGGATCTTGTCGCAACTCGTGATTGCGAAAAACATAATTTGAATTCAAAGTTTCGGAATTCAAATTAGAATTAATTATTAATCTTATATCTTTAAACGAGCAATTCTTGTGGTATATATATATATATATATATATATATATATATATATATATATATATATTGCAAATATTGCTTTAAAAATTTCTTTGCTAATAAAGAACTGTTGATACATTTCTTTATATTTAAAAGATAAATTTTAGTGACGCTTTTCGAAGACGTTTATAATTTTTACGCATTTTCTCAATTGCTGAGCGTATGAAACTGAAACCTCGAATGAGAATACAAATTCCTTTTCATCGTTCACACAAAGTTTATCTTGTTCATCTTGCAGAAATACGAGGAAGGTGATTCAAACTTCAAATGATGCTCGTTAAAACATTCGTTTTATGAGCGGCAAAAGTTGGTAAGCGATTGCTTAGAAAATCTTTGTAGGATTGGAAACCTTGCGGGATTTTGTTCTCAATCCCGCGGGATTAATCCAGCAAAATATCATGCGAGATACCGCAGGATTCGGGATCGGAAACACTATTTCTAACCAAGCCATATGACGTTGTAAAACGATTTTTTTTTTTTTTTTTTTTTTTTTGTGAAAATCACGGAAGTTTGGAATAAATGCGGGAGACCTATGTATTGTTTATGATGGTTTTTTCCCCCTTTCTTCTTTCTCCCACTTTACTGTGTACATTTTTCAACTTGGAAAAAATGTTAACATTTTTTCTGTTATTCAAAAAAAAAAATAAATAAATAAATGAAATAAAATAAATAAATAAATAAATAAAATAAAAAATTGATTTTTTGAAGAACATTATAAACTCTTTAAGCCTCGTGCGACCCTTCTAAATATTTTTTGATTAAGATAAAGTTTTTTATGTAATATATGGGACGACAGAGGCAACTTTTAAACAACTTGACAAACTGAATTTCGGAAAAAAGTTTTTTTTCGCTACACCCTTTTGCTATATACACTCCGAGTTGAACCGAAATTTCGGTGCAAATAGGGATTCGCGGATTGAAATCATTTCAAGTGACCTAGAAAAATTGTGCAGCCTCTTGGTCTAATAATTAACTTGAATCTTGTTGAAATGTTGAACTTTTATTGTTTGCCTGCAGCTCTTTTGTATGGCTATTCCAGATCGACGAGCCCGAAACAAGGACTGTTTTTGAGGATATATTTGTTTCTTTGCGAAAACATCCCCCTTTTTTTGTCATTGTATATACGTATTATTTAATATTTATCTTAAAAAATTATGCATACATACTGAACACGAGAATATACAAAGAAATACGAGTTTCCGATGAACCATGAATGAACCTGTAAAACTGTGATGGGGGTGTTCCCGAAAGATACTATTTTTCTCTCCACTGAAGGTGTGATTCAAATACAAACTTGATATTTACAATACACACAAACCTGCTCATTACTGGTTGGCTGCTCAAAACTAGTCATTTTCCTTAAAATATATTCCTGTTATATATATAGTACAAGAAGGTAATATTTTGTAATAGTAGAACAGTAAGGTTTGGGTGGGGAGTGAGGGGCATTAACCTGGCATTTTGAAGATGTTCAAGGGTTTCACATATTTTTCTGCACCTTGACTCAAGGGTGCTGGAAAATATGTGAATGCGGAAAAATTATTCGTTGTTTAAGTAGAAGGAAAAAATAAATACATAACCCTCTGGGGAGGAGAAGGCGGGGCCTAGCTCAAACCAGTAACAAATAAATGCTTGTCTAACCAACTTAAAAGTTAAATCTAAAACAGGCACTCTATTGGTTGAAAGCAATGCTTTGCAAGGGGCATTATCTCAAGCATATCTCGTTGGTCGGCGATTTCGCTTGGCCTGTCAACTGGAAGGAAGGGGGTAGGTGGGTTAAGAGTGCACAATAGGTGATGGGGGAGAGAAAACTGTACATTTGAGGCAGTGAGAAGCAAAGGGATACTTAAGTGAACTATTTTAAATTTCGAGTAAAACGCGTTTAAAGATCAGATCCTAGGTAGGCATTCATTGATTTTTTTTTTGTAATCATGCTGTACAACAGCACCTACCAGGGCTACTTAGTACAATCTCTTGCCCCAAGACAAAGGAGAGGTTCACCTACCATTTGAATTGGTTATCTCCAAATTTTTAATTTTGCCACTTGCACCCCTTTGCTTCCTACTGCCTCATTTGATATCCTCCTTTCGAGCTTTTCAAATAGGGAAAAGGTTCTGTGATAATTATATTTGGTGAAATTTTGTCTTAAATTCCTTTGTTTAAATTCAACATTCGGTTAATTTTTAAATTTAGTATTTTTCACAGCATGGGAATTTTTGAAAATCTTATGTTCATCAGCGCTAATACTTACAGTGCTGACCAAATTATTAGACTACACTGTTAAAACCAGGAGTTCCACAGGGGTAAAGAATTTCACCCAAGGGTGAAAAAACAGTGCCTCTGGGTGAAACAGAGGCTAGGAAGTGTCGTTAAGGTGCTTTTGGTTCCTCAGTGAGTGAACGACGTCAACAAATGTGCTAAAAGACCATTCAATAGGAGAGCGACTCCTTGCGCATGCGCTCTGACTTATCGTCCAACGAAACTTCAGTTTGAATGGCGAACGATGGAAGTTGCAACGAAATTTACTTTCACATTGAATGAAGTACAAAACTGAAAATTTCGTGGATTAATCTTCGAAATCTCGCGTAAGTAAAGGCATTTGATCATATTGTAGTTCTTAGAACTTTCGAACATATTTAAAGTGTTTAAAGTATGTTGAAAACTCTTATTGTTCCGTTTATCTTATTAAACATTTAATGTCTTGTTATTTATATCCTGCAAAACTGTTACCTAAAACTATCTATCAGTACTATCTTGAACAACAACAACATTAAAAATAAAAACGTTTAAATCAGCTGATAATTGAATTGCTAATTCCGGAATAAAAATGCATCGACGTAAACAGTCTATATACCAATGTCTATTTCTTCTGAATGAAATAACTATTAGTGGAAACGAACAGAGCAGCAACATCGTGTTTTGGTTAACGTATCTTTCTCAGGCGTTATTGCATGAAGCTAATGTAGTTATCTGCTCGTTTTTATTTTTAATCTGACGGAAAACTTGACATTGGAAAGAAGGGCTTTTAAATTAGTATTTATCTTGTACGCATAAGGATACTCAAATATCGAATCTTATAATAAGTATTGATAAGTTACGCTCGATTAAAATTTTAAACGTTTATGAAACGCTTTTATTTTTCTATGATTCTAATCTAATGTTACCTAATATTTCTGGTTGTTCCGGCAAATGATTGATAAATACCTTCCCTGTTCATTTTCGGTACGGATTATAGTAAAAATTGTCAACAACATATTAATTACTGAGCAATTCAAGTGTGAGTATAAGAAAGTTAGTGCACGAACAGACAAATTAAAGTCATGAACACTTCTAAACTATGTTCGAAAGTTGAAATGTGATCAAATGCCTTCGTATATATAAATCAAAATAAATAAAGCACAATTGTATTCAAAAACGCACACAACACGGGGGGGGGGGAATCCCTATAGGAAGCAATAAAGGTGCCATTTTTCTCACCCAGGGTACCATCTTTTCACCTACGGTGCACGTTGGGTGAAGGGAGCCAGTTTTTCACCCTTGCTAAGGGTGCAATTTCGGCTCTTTTTCGGGTGTCGCTGGTGAACAAGCGTTTCACCCCTGACAGGTGCCAAACGCAACCTGTAGTTTTAACAGTGTAAAGAGTTTTTTTTTTTTTTTTTTTTTTTTTGTACATTATTTGTACTAAAATACTATCTATTTTACTGTTAAAGTACAGTACATACTGTACACTGATTATTACGTTATTTTAGCAGAATTTAATGTTTGCAGGTGGCAGCAGTGTCTGCTTTGTTTATGTTCTTTGTTTATTTACCTACCAGGAACATAACTTCAATCAGCTTAAACTGTTCACTAGTTCTTTTTATTAGTGTGTTCTGTTATATTTAAAGTTAGTTTTAGCTAATTAGTGAGTATGTGAGTATATATAATAGTGAGTATAAACAATTTTTTACCTCCTTTTTTAAAAAGTTACGAAATTTTGTAAACCTTGTGAAAAACATGCCAAAAAGACTTAAAATGCTCATCAAGAACAAGGGAATGCATACTAAATGCTAGATAATTATTTCACTGTTCGTTAATGTGTCTATAGTTATGTAATCAATAAAGAATTTGCTTTTAAATCAGTCTTAGTCTAATAATTTGACCAGCACTGTAAATGCTTCATTTCTATGATAAAGTGTAATCTTGAATGTGCACTATAGAGCTTCGTTTATGCGGCCCATGGGAATTTAGATCTCCGGTTTATCCGGATCAAGTTTGTTGAGTTTTAAAAAGTTTTACATTCACACAAATAGTAATCTTATATCTGTACTTCAGAGCCAGAGGAACGCAAGTCACGTTATGATAATTTTACAGAAGAGATGAAAAACATTTCTCTGGTGCATGCAAAGGATGGAGACGCGCGCTCTTTTAACCCTGGTTTAAAATTGAAAAGGATTATTTTTAAGAGATACGTTCACATGGCTCGATGCGGGATAAGCTTCTATACATACAATGCACTAATAAACAGAAAATCGCAATTTTTAGACACGTCTTTCTGGCTCTGAGGTACAGAAATTATGATTGCTTAGCTATACTGTAAGTGCGCTGAACATTTGCTTTTTATTCTGATTAAATGTACAACACCTGCATAGATTGCGTAATGAATTATAGCAATCTAATCATCATGGCGCATACTTGGCACATCAGTCTGACAGCACTGCAACTGAACTATAAATGACCAACCGTTTGATTGAATAATATGAAAGTGCAGAATGTGCGAAAAATGTATACGTAATTTTGTTACAAAGCATTGTTTCTTGCTGTAATAAAAGGTATGCCTGTTTATTTAAGGATTTTTTTTGCTTACTTTCCATACTATCCGGATTGTCTTTGGTCCCAAGTTAGTGCGGACAAACGAGGTTCTATTGTAATTTTTTTCCCTCTTCAGTGTAAAAAACCATCTTGCTTCCAAGCAAATAATAATAATAAATCTATCAGACCATCATGAAATGTAATTCATTTTTAATCTAATCTCAGAAAAAAGTAAAAAAAGAAAATAAGGACGAAAGAAGGTTTGATATAAACATTGCTAAAAGCAATAAAAAGTCAAAATTACAGTTAAAAAAATAATAAATCATATCAGGGGATCATATTCCCTCAAATTTTCATCAAAGCTCATATTTCTTTTGGCAGACAGGCTGGTCATATTACTGTAAGGTCTGAATTAATGAGATTACAGCTATAAAATATTTGGAAAAAGCACACACACGCTACATGTGCACTGTAAAAAAAATCCGGAAACGTTTCTGAGTATATCGTGCAGCTGTGGTTCATGAAAGTTTCAAAAACGTTTCTGAGTATTTCGGAATCCTCTTTCTGTAATGTCCAGAAACGTGTCTGAGGATTTCGGAATCCTCTTTCTGTAATTTTCAGAAACGTTTCTGAGTATTTCGGAATCCTCTTTCTGTAATGTCCAGAAACGTGTCTGAGTATTTCGGAATCCTCTTTCTGTAATTTTCAGAAACGTTTCTGAGTATTTTGGAATCCTCTTTCCGTAATTTCCAGAAATGTTTCTGAGTATTCTGTGCAGCTGTGGTTCATGAAAGTTTCGAAAACGTTTCCGAGTATTTCGGAATTCTCCAAACAATTTTCAAAAACGTTTCCGAGAATTTCGGAATCCTTTTTCCGTGATTTTTTCTAAAATATAATTCTTTATTATAGTATTGCATTCCATATCAGTTTCAATTCTTTCATATCTAAGAGCAATAATACAAGCAATTTTAGAATCATTCGTGGATTTTTTTTTCTTTTTTGAATTTCTAATGACAAATAGCATGGTTAACAGCCAGCATACCATATGCACAGTTATAAATTTTTGAAAAATTATGAAATAATCTAGTAGTTTCATTCCTAATCACAAAATCGTCGGGGAATTGGAGGGGGGTACCTTCTGAAAAGTGGGGGTTGTTCGTTAAACAATCTTAAACTTCAGTTTTTCTCTCAATATTTTCAAGACAAAACTATCAACATATTGTATTTTTAATGCAGAACTTAAAAACATATCTTGTATCAAACTTGATAGCTTTTATCTTCGGATAAAATTTGACAGGACTTACCTACCCTTCGCGTTCCGGAATTCGTTCACCTCAAGTCAATTTCTCTGACGAACAAAGTGTACCGAAAAGTACCAACAGAGAAATTGATGAATTTAAATATGACACCAAGTCCCCCTGCTGGAACCATTCGGGTTGATTCTTCTGTTCTTGCCCTTTTCCAGCTCATCACAAATATAAATACTTATTCAAAATAGGTTACTGATTTTATTTTTACAGTGTGTGCAAAATGCAATATATATTTTATTTATTAAAATATTGAACTCTATTACATGATTATTCCATTTCATATATACGAGAATCCCCCCCCCCACCATAAGAGTGATGGTGCACCCATAAAATGCTATGAAGCGCCCACCCCCCCTTGAAAAAGCAACCCCCTGAAAATGTCAATGGCACAGTCTGCGTGGTGAAAGCCCCTCGTCTTCTCCCCATAATGTACATTGTATATTAATAACATAGTTTTTTAAAAATGATCACTTTTAAAACAATGACATGAAATAATATTACTTTTTATTTTGGCATGTAAATGCAGCTGTTCCATTTTTGCCACTGACTCATTCCTCCTGACTGTCCTACATTAAACTATAGTATGCATGCAGTAGGTACTGTCCTGAGGAAGACAAATTATAGGGACTTTTTTCTTAATTTAGCCGAGGTAAAAAACCCCTACTTTTAATTTTAGGTTTAAGCTCTTGTTTATTGCATAAAGTTTAGCATATGGTGCGTTTGGCCCAATGTAATGCATATATTAGAGCTTAAACACTCTCTATTTAGTAAATAGTTTAATATCTTTTGGTCTTTTGACCATATTTATCGAATCTTCCACGGCTGATGAGCTCCGAATTCAACCTTTCAACTTTATTCTAATAATTGCTACTTCTAATTTTCTTTTTCTCATTGCTATTCATTGCTTGTGTATTTCATATATATACAAAAATATATTATTGAGAAATAATTCTTGTTTGTTATATTTGCAGCTTCTTTCCCTTAAGGGCAGGTACATTGCAACTAAAATAAATCGTACTAATGAAACTCTGCTGAGATAAATAATATTTCATGTATAATATAAATTATAAATCAAAGTATCATATAAATTATAAGTCAAATACTTTAATATGGTGTAAAAATACAAAATTATTTTATTAAGTCTTTTTTTTTTGCTTTTGGTAAAATTGAGGCTCGTAAAACGAAAAAAATGAAGACACTTTTAAATACATATATGTATCTATTTGTTAAAGAAATTAATACACATTTAACTAATTTAAAGCGTTTCGCTAATGCAAATATTTAAAGAGATATCGTCATTTAGATAATACTGAAGCACTATGTTCCTAATTACAAGAGATAGTTTTTTTTTTTTTTTTTACTTCATACAATGTAGCTACACTGTTTACAAGAGAATGAAAACATGCAACCTTAAAGACGAACTATCAAAATTGACAATTTGCATATTATACCATTTAATTCATAATGCTTGATACATAAATGTTCAGCCAAATATTAACTGAGATTGACACATAAAAACAAAGTACACAATAACACTTATTTAAAGTTTTTTATAATCTTCAATTCATAAATTTTACAGAATAAAACTAGACACACTTGCACTTTAAATATGTGTTCTATGTAATGTAAAATATTTTCAAATTGCAATAGTTCACAACGAAAAAATGATACTGAGAAAAATAGTTTTTTTAACGAGATTTATATGAACTAAATCTCTTTAAAGTAATAGAGTTGCAAAGCGACTTACCTATTCGTCGGTGGTGATCTTTTGCAGGCTTTGGTCACCAAAAAGGTTATTTTTATGACAGAATAAAATTCTGCCAACAAAAATTACCCATTTGGTAGAAAGAAGAAAAGTATCCAAGAAAAAAGTAAATTACCTACACAAGTTATGCGACGCAACGAATTTACATGGCGTCCTCTCGGCAGTTATTTGGTTTTTAATTTCAGTTTGTATTCCTTCCGCGAGCATGCGTCGAGAATTTGCACTTCGTACTTAAAAATAAGTGACATAGCTTCAAATTCAATCTCATGACGATACATAAGCAAGAAAATATAAGACTTTAAAATTATCTTCAGTGAATTCATGCGAGGAACAAAACTTCTACTAATCCCCTTGATGAGTGTTACTTCGCATACATGAGTCAGCACTTGTTTTCATTGCGTGCTTTCGAAAGTTTCAGTTTAGATTTGCTGCTGGACTATAAAATTGCCGTGTGAGCTGCGCATGCGTCGACTCTTACTTTCTTGCTAAACGGGAAAGGTTTTTGATTATAGCAGAAAACTGCTGAGGGCGTACGAATCTGTGTATTACGGAAAACTTTTTTGTATAGTGTGGTTTGAGGTGGAAGAGTGCTTTGATAATACGTTAAGCTCATTAGAGATGATTGTTTTTTGAGCAATCACGATTGCTAATTGTTTTTGTTTGACCGTCCGTGACGTTGTGGTTCCTTTTTTCAGCTTGTACCAGGGGTCTCTGCTGGTGCGGCTCCTCTGGTGCTCCCGGAAGGAGTTTAAACTGGGCGGCGGCGTCCATGTTCTACACACACACACACACGCGCGCGCTTTTACACACATACACATACGCCTATGAGCACACATACAGGTCTATGTACACACATAAGCCTAAACACGCATGCACGCCTAGACACACATAAGCCTAAACACGCATGCACGCCTAGACACACACATGCCTATACAGACCCAGCTATGCACACGTAACCGCCCAGGAGGAAGGGCAGGCATGGGGGGGGGGGGCAGGAGCCGCTTCTAGAAACATTTCAGGTTCTTGTCGCAACTCATGATTGCGAAACACATAATTTAAATTAAAAATGTCAGAACTCAAATTATTATTATTATTATTTGAAAATTAACAAAAAATTCAAAACTACTAACTCATGAAATGAACTCGGTCAATTCTTTGAATTATGACGCGTTGAGAAGAAATGCCTTACAGAACCAAGCAAAAATAAAAAAAGGGGTTAACAATGATTCCATGTATACAATTTTTTCGGATTTAAAAAACTGAAGTTCAATAATAACATTAATAAATTCTTGTCACAGGGGGATCAGCTGGCCCTTTGACCCTCTCCTGAATCCGCCCATTTCCCCCCTATAACTTTTAAGAGAAAATGTGGTACAAACTACATTTTGTTCGAAAGATCTTGACCAGGATATTTCATCCGCATCTTTAATTTTTTGATTTGAACATTTTTTTTTCATCTGTGTGCAGTTTAAAATCACTTAATATAGAAATGTAAGTATAAACAAACCAGGGCTTTATTTGCATCGGAGCTCAAGGGAGCTGAGCTCCTGTACTTCTTTTCAATGGCATACAAAATTTTACACATTAGGCGGAATTCATGCTATTAATGTATCAAATTTGGTTTTGCAGTCTATAGAGCTGCACCAGAATAAATTATGAAACAGAATAAATCCCGAACTGAAAGCAGATTTCTCTTTAATCGAGAAAGAAGCGAGGCTGCTTTTAGAAAATCGATGTTGGCATGCAGAAAATTTGGTTCCTTTAGCTCTGGATGAACTTCTTGTTCTTTTTTAAATCATAGATAGTGCTACGATGAAGTTTAATACATTGCAATTATTTTAATGATAAATTCAAATATCTTATGATTTTATTAAGACGAAAATTTCGTCAATTTTTCTACCTTGTTTATTGCATTTATAAAAATTTATCAACTCAAATTTCAACTTAAATTTCCATTTTAATTACCCTGAATCAATTTTGACTGGTTTTCTTCGTGATGTCTATGTTAATTTCTCCGGTTTGGGGTCAAAACTTCGCCGGACAAAACTTCGATTGGAAGAAACTTTGTGTGGTCAAAACTTCGCATTGGCAAAACTTTGGCAGGACAAAACTTCGCCAGGGTCAAAATTTTTCAATAATGAATTACTTGAGTGCAAAATAATTCTTTAATGAATTACAGTATATCAAGTTAAGTAAATAATAAATTGATACAAATTTAGTTAAGATTAAGCTAAAATTAATTGATTAATTTTCCAAAAACGATAGAAGAATAGAGAAATTTATTGCGTACATAATAATTTTAATGTTCTATAGCTAGCTAATTGAACATTTTTTGATGATTAAACAGTTTTGATAGTTTAAATATCCAAAAAAAATTTCTCATGTTTTTTTTTCAGCATTTTTACTTCCTTTTACAAAAAAGGAAGTATTGTATTCGCGAAAAAATTTTCACTCAAAAATCGCCCTTAATTTCCATTTTGCTCACCCCCAAATGAATGTTGAGTTTTTTTTTTCGATTCGACCACATGCGGAAAAGTGCCTAAGAATGTATAGACACGCGAAATATCCATTTTGACCATCACCGAGGTAATTACAACGACTTTTCTCGTGACGTCTGTATGTATGTGCGTATGTGTGTATGTGCGTATGTGCGTATGTATCTCGCATAACTCAAAAATGGTATGTCCTAGAAAGTTGAAATTTGGTACATAGACTCGTAGTGGGGTCTAGTTGTGCACCTCCCCTTTTGGTTGCTTTCGGATGTTCCTAAGGGGGTCTTTTGCACCTTTTTGGGGGGAAATCATTGTTAATTTCGATGTAAACTCAAGTGGCGTTATAATTTGTCGGACACTTGGCGATATATCGCCAGTCTTTTGGTCGCCAAGTTTTGTCGCCAACTTGGCGACAAATTTGGTGGAGTTTTTTTTTTTTTTTTGGTTTCAATTTGGCCATTGTTGGTGATATTTAGAGAATAAATATTGAATCACATTAAAATAGCGAATAATGGGGAAATGACATTAAATTGGAGTAAAAGGAAGTCATGTGATGCACACATCAGCTCGTTTTCCTACTTCTTTTTAAAACCATATTTAATTCCCCAATTGCATTAAATTTTTAAATATCAGGAATATTTTTATAGTTTTTCAATTGAAGCGTAGTCGTATGTTTCTACTGCAAAATCAAAAGTTAAAAAATTGCAACTGAAACTTATACTATTTGACCCCCCCTCCCCTCCATCAAATTTTTAAAATTGTTCTTAGATTAGGAGAGTAATTGCCGTTATAATGATTTTAAATTAGAGCTTTTAATTTTTTTCAACAGAAAATTTAAAGATAAAAATTAAATGTTATTTAAAGGATTTTTTGACATTAAATTAAATAATTTTATTTCAAGAAGTTTTATTTTATTCGCACGGCCTTGCAAAGTTTTGTACACACGAAGTTTTGTCTGCACGAAGTTTGGACCGCGCGAAGTTTTGTCCATGCGAAGTTTTGACCTCCGAAAGTTTTGTCCTGTGGCGAAGATTTGACTGCGTAAAGTTTTGTCCAGGCGAAGTTCTGTCCGGCTCAAAATATTTCCGTTGAAAGTCTAGTTTCAAAAATGATGGATCTTAAATGCAACTAACTCTCTATAGTAAAATAGGCATTTCACACATAGTAGGGGAACATGGGGCAAAATGAAATAGCGTGGCAAAGTGAAATAGTGAAATATTTACTCTGTTTTTAGCTCCACCTTTCTGGTATTATATTAATTATGTAGTCCCATATGTAGTCTATTCCAGTCAGGAAAAAAAAAAAAATACCGCAGAAGATTAAAGCATTTGGTAATACAGGCAATTTAAAAAAATTGATACTCATATTGTAATATTTTGTTGCAAGTCAAAATATTTTTTTTTACTATAAAATAACACAATTCTTGTTATTAACATTTTAAATATTAATTGAGACCTCTTAATATTCAATGCAGCAAAAATTTAGTTAATATTGAGATTATTTGTATTTTAAATAAATTGTACAAATAGTCAAGTACATACGGGGTAAATTGAAATAGTTGGTCTCATTTATTCACTCAATCATTTTTTATAAATCACTTACGTTTTCATTTATTAATTAATTCATTTACATTCCTTCATTTAGTAATTCACGTATTTATTCATTCACTGATTTTCTTATTCATTCATTATTTTAATTGCTCATTTATTTTACTTCATATATTAATTGATTTATTCATTTAATTATTCGTTTTTTTGTTTCATTATCTTTTCATTTATTCCATTCAACCTTTTATTTACTAATTCTTTTGATCAAATATATATTTTACAGCCAAATAGAAAATACTTCATTTGAAAAATCTTTTATTTTTCATTTTGTCCCATGGAAAAAAAAGTGAAAATTTTCCATCGTTTTTTTTAATACTCAAATTTACTGCCAAACATAAAAATTACTGTTTCAACGCAAGTTTTATTATAAAATACAATGTTCTTTCTTAATGTACTGTAGTTTTCAAAACAAATTTCCAATTTTTTCATTTTGAAAAAACTCAGTCATCTTAACCATTTCACTTTGCTCCACATTCCCCTACTACCATTTTCTTTAGGGTTCTACTATGCGTCTTTTATTAAGCAAAAAGTTAAAATACCGCTTTTATGGAATTATATATATTATAAACATTCTCCCTCAGAAATATTTAAAAGTTAAATCTAATTTATTAGTGAGCGTTTAGCTTTCATGAAGCAATAGGCATCGATAAAAAGAAAATAAACTTACAGAACATCTGTTTTAAACCTTTAAAAATAGACGTTTCAGTTTGTAAAAATGGCAGTTGTTTCAAAAGTATTTTATTCTGTTTCCCTTTTATTCATTTATTTTATTTCTTTTCAACATTTAACAGTTGAAGCAAGTTTATTTCTGAAAGAAATAAAAACCTCACTTTTATTCGCGTAACAAGTAAAAAGTCTAGGAATAAAATTTATCGCCGCAAGTTCATAGTTCGGTACTAAATCTCACTCTCGCGAGATTTTTTTCACTTTCTAAAATTTTACATGCGTCAAAAAAGACAAGCGAGCCAAAACAAAAATAGTAAAAAACCTAAATAACTTACTATGTTCCGTGGGTGGCGGCTACTCACAAAAGAAAAGCTCCGACGATAACAACACAAACGAAAAAGAGAGCGGGGAAAAAAATAAATAAAATTTATCGAACGCATTTCTTTTAAGAAAATACTGTACAGATTGGGGAGGGCTGGCAGAAAAAAAGAAACATTTCGTGGTTGGTACTATCTTTATGTTAGTTTTCGCTCAACTTTTTTCGACTAATCAAATCAGCTACAATCGCGGCCAAAACTAAGAACAGCGCGCTGGCTGTTTCTTTTATGTCGTTCCCCCGGTAGCGCCCTATCTCATAGAGCGAACAGTGTCGACAGCCAGACAGACGAGAACGCTACCTCATTCATATTATTATCTATCAGCCGTCGGACTTATCTAGTTTCCCTTTTCAGCTCCTTCCCCTCGCTACGCTTTTGGAACATTTCTTGCTGCTGGCTTCTTTACTCTTCAAGTTGCTGGAAAGCTTTTATTCCTATTCTTTTCACTCACTTTTCTTTTTTGGTGGCAGCGAAAGATGGGGCGGCTTTTTACATTTATCTTTCCATCTTCATTTCAGCTGACTCCCGTCATCAATGTTTGTTCTTCGAGATTGTTTTCAGTTGCACAAGCTTTCTGGAAGCAGTCTCATAAAACTGCTAAAACTTGTGCAACGAATGTTTCTTAGTCCGGGGGGGGGGGGGGCTGATGATACGAATCAATTCGACAAGAGAAATAGAAAAGATGTGCGATGTAATAGACTATCATAGCCAGCGGGAAACGTTCATACCAGGAATTAATAGTAGCGGATGAAGTATAGGCATGTGACGGATTTTTGCATTCATCTCTTCATCTTCATTTCATTCAACTCCCATTTTGTTGAAGAATGTTTGTTCTTTGAGATTGCTTCAAGAGAGCATGTGCAACTGAAATCAATCTCGTAAAACTGTTAAATTTGTGCAACGATTGTTTGTCTGTACGAAGGAGGAGGAGGGTGTAAACGACTCTATTCTACCAATAGAAATATGTAGGATGTGTGACATACATAACAGACTGTCATAGTTTTAAAAGTTCATGCGAAGAAGTATGAGAAATGAAAAAAGAAAAGAAACAAGAGCATTGAACATATACCTTGCACACGTTTTTTACTTGGACGATTTTTCAACTTTCGTTATTTTGTTCTGTTAAAGGGTATACGTATCGTAAGATTTTGCGTATTCTATTTAAAAAAACACCTTCAGTTCATAGTTTTGTGTATTAATTGTTATGCATATTAGTTCTTAACGTTCTCAGATTAATATCCGTGACAAAAACAAGTATCCAAAGGGTTTCTATATTTTTCTATCAAACGTGCAGCCTCATTAATTTACTGTTGATATTTAAACACAACAAACATCGTATATAGGCTGCGAGGTTACGGGTATCTTGCATTGGACCTTTAAAGGATTTCTCTACACCTCAGTCTCTAAATACCGAAAAAAAAAAAAAAAAAACTGCTCATTTACGAGAAAAACTCTAGGAACTCGGATTTCATAAACTTTTCTAGTAACAATACAGCTCCTTCCTAAGTAGCGTTACTTTAGAAGTAAGCATGTTTCTGGTAGCACGAATTATTTGCCTTCGTTTCCCCGTTACCGAAATATGAGGTCTTAACTTAAAGTCTGCCGGAATTTAAAAAAAAAGTCACCAAATTTAGCAAATTTTATAGGTAATGGAAGATATCTTTCTTACGCTTTGCAGATGGATGTCCTGTCACACGCAGATGAGAAAATCTAGTACCTTCAATTTCTCGCCAAATTTTTTAATTTGGTGCTTTTCTTAACAGTTCGTCAGACTTTTAAGACCTAATATCTCGATAACATGGGCACAAGGGTGTGTAAGTGTTGCAAAAAAGGTCAAAGTGTGTCAACAGGTCAAAAAGTGTTGCAAAATGCTCTTTCGATTGCTTCCTATTTAAACTTTTTTTTTTCTTTATTGCACTCTTCGTGTGGTTTCCTGGTAAAGATCACAGAAGAGAAGGTTATGAAGCCCTAAAAAGATTAATACATAAGACAATGAAGTCAGGTTATGGCACTCACCACGTATCGCTATAGATTTATTAAACAATTGATGAAGCGAATATTTCGTACATACAGGTAAAACATAATCTTGTTTTGGTATTAATTTCGGAATTTTTCAGTTGCCGAGAAACTCAAATTACTTTTTACTCAGAAAACAACAGATGGATATTAAAGATTTAAGATAAACATACGTTCTTTAATCTTGCTCCTACCATGTAGTGCTGTAGAACTAGAGTGCATGCTAGGGTTATTTTTAGCAGTACGCATGAAAGAGGCTCAGACCACTGCGGTTAGTGAGCGAAATAGTTTAACTTTCAGTCAAATGCGCACATTTACAGTGCATTCAAAGAGAGTTGCTGTTTGATGTCAACATTTGCCACTTTCATGATTTACTCATTGAAATGGTGATTCTGTTCATTGACATTTCTCTTCCTGATTGGCGCTGTTTTCATCATCTCAGTGCCAAGAAGACAACGGTATCGCCAAGGGTCGTGTTGCTTTGTTTACATCCACGATCACTTCTCGCTGAATGCACTATAGTTAACACGTAATTTCGCCATGATGAGGCGAAAAAGACGCCAAATCTGAAACCTCCCATTTCATTTCGTCACTATTTTTTCTTCATATTGACAGCCAATTTCAACCATCCGGAGAAAGGAGCAGACTGCAGATTAGTGCTTATATCAACTCTATGGCTCCTACTTCCTTATCAAAACTTCGATTACCCAAAGAAGGTACTCAACTGAATTCAGAGATGAGATTTAAAATTTCATTCAATGCATAAAATATCAATTTTGATGAGCTGAAAAGTAACCATAAAAGTCAGAGGAGGTGCTAATATATTAAAGAGAATGTATAACATTAAAAGAGCTGTCTCATACATATCCTGTATGCTGATAATGATCTCAGAAGAAGACATTTAATCCAAATCTACAAAACGTCCGCTGGAAATAAATTGCTCAGATACTGACACTGAAAACTGAAGAGCATATGATTTATTCCAGTGGTGCCCAACCTACTGAGAGTGGACTACATGCGGTCCGCTAAGCTGGCCCATGTAGCCAGTTTTATTTATTTATTTATTTTGACGCTTACAAATCGAAAGCCCCGATTAGACACTATGACACAAATTTGAAGCCAGATATTCAGAAATCGGTTTCTGATGGAAAACAGATGTAAACTTCGCATTAAAAGAATGAGCATCAAGTAACGAAAACAAAAATTCTTAGTTTTGTAGTTGTCTTACTCTTCGATAATTCCCATGTTATTTAAAAATTTCTGAAATGTTTTTAAAAATTATTGGTGAATCATTTAAATACAGTCAATTCGCAATAACTCGAATCTAAAGGGACCGACAAAAAACTTAGACTTATCGGAAGTTTGACTTTCGGCTAGTTTCGGTTTTCGACATTTTTATATTAAAAACCATCGAATATTTTAATTAATATGTACATATAACAGACAAAATTACAGAACTTATAAGTTTTCAAGCAAAATCTGCACAGTTTAATAAAAAATAGAGGAAAAAATATCGAAAGTATGGTTTTGATTTCGATACTGCTGGAACCATTTGAATAGAACTGATTTTACGTTAATGTGCCCATCTTCATTCTTTTCAAATTCGGATTCATGGATTTTGGATTCTACCGCTTTAGAAGTTTCTCTTTTTCTTTTAATATCATTTACAGAGTGTATTTGCATAGACATCTTTAATAGTAAAGAAAACGCACTCTATCTCTCAGGAACTTAAAAGCAAATGAGCCAACTAAAGAATAAAGGGGAACGCATCTTAACTTAGGTCCGCGTTTAAATAAAGGTACAATCAGTTGACTTGACAGCTTGACAAATTAAAAGCGAATTCGGAGTCCAGTAACATGTCAAAGTGTAAACAGTACATCAGTGCAACAAATTTCTTTTTTTTCCTTTTCGTTCTTTCAAAATAAATCTCGAGTCATCTTTGAAAAAACTTCAAGTTAAAGAAAGTTAACTTCGAGATATTGAGAATAATTAGCATGGAATTAAAGACAAAAGGCGTCAGGACTTAATACAAACTTTGAGATATCGGACTTCAATTTATCGCGAATTGACTGTATTAAGCGCGGTCCGCAAGGGAAAAAACTTTAGCACATCTGATTTAATCCTTCAGCTTCCTTTAGAAATAAATAAAAAGGGAGGAGGAATAGCCATTAGATAATAATAGATGGATGCCAAAGCCTTAGGACAAATTTACTATGTTCATTTCTCTTGCTCTTAATTTCATAATAGACTCCGCACTCCGATTAACTAGTCAGAATGCTCAACAAAGTTCAGAGACGAAATTTAAAAATTTCGTCATTACATAAAAAGGCAATTTTGATGAGCTGGAAAGTTGCGACAAAAGTCGTAACAGGTGATAATATATTGAAGAAAGTATATAACATTAGAAGAGCTTTCTCAGTTCATGTCTTCAGCTGACAATGTTGTCCAGAAGAATGAATTTAATTTCTTACTCAAAAATCTAACAAAGGGATGCCAAAGCTTTAGGAGAGATTAACTACGTTTGATTCTTCTTCTCCTACTTCCATGACAAAAAAAACTTCGATTAACTAGCAAGAATGCTCAACGAAGTTCAGAGAGGAATCACATAAAAATTCGATTAACTAGTCAGAATGCTCAACAAAGTTCAGAGAGGAATCAAATAAAACTTCGATTAACTAGTCAAAATGCTCAACAAAGTTCAGAGACGAATTACATAAAATAGCATATTTGATGAGCGGGAAAGCTACAAAAAAAATCACAAGAGGTGTTAATTGCCTAAATAAGCAAGCGTACGATATTAAAAGAGTTTTCTCTCTACATATCCTTTGCTGATAATGCTACTCAGAAGAATACATTTAATCCAAATCTACAAAACGTCGGCTGGAAGATAAATTGTTCAGATGCTGACACTGAAAACTGAATTAGAGTATATGATTTACTCCTTCAGCTTCCTTTAGAAAGAGCAAAAAAAAAAAGAGGGAAAAAATCCCCTTGGAGAAGGAAAACGCTCCCTCTGTGTCTGTTTTGATTTTTTTCATTTTTAAGAGAAGGGGAAGATAAAACCAAACCCTCGCCTTTGCTTCTTCATTAATGGAAAAAGTTAGAAAGTTATTGACAAGGTCGTGACGAATTATATTGCTTCTTTGTCGTCCCCACAAAAGCGAAACCCGGTATCTTGGGTGATGATAATAACTGAAGCTGGTAACGAAACCGCGTGATGTTTCCGCGTGATAGAATTCGAACTCACCTTCCCGTCTCTCTGCTCCCGTCCAGGGAACAGGCTTATCTCTTCGAACAGCAGTCTGCTTATCTCTTCAATTGAAAGGGTAAGATTCAAAAAGAGGAACATTTTATAATCCTTATATTTCTTTTGGGAGTTACTTTTCAAAATATTTTACCGATTTTCTGGCTAAGCTTTGATTTTTATTCACTTTTTTGCCCTTTTCTTTCATTTCTCTCTTTTATTATCATTTTCAACCGCACATTGCGAGTCGAATTTTTCCATTGTTTGGAAAAAGAAAAAAGTATTTCTTAAAGGCAGTAAATAAAATTTAAGAACAGGCAGTAAAAAAATTAAAAGTTGTGTTTGTCATTTATATCCTCAAAATATATATGTGTTAAGTAATTTTTGCCTTCAAACGACAAATCAGAAGTAACAAAATGTACGTGACTAATGTATATAGGTAAGTCGATACATTAGTAATGTAGAGAAAGGAATGTAATTTCGTAACGTATAGATTGAATGTAATTCATTAATACATAGAATGAATATAATTTAGTAATGTATAGAATAAATGTAATTTAGTAATGTACATAAAATGAATGTAATTTAGTAATATATAGAATAAATGTAACTTAGTACATAAAATGAATGTAATTTAGTAATGTATAGAACAAATGCAATTCAGTAATGTATAGAATGAATGTAATTTAGTAATATATAGAATGAATGTAATTTAGTGTCGTATAGAATGAAAGCGATTTATTAATGTATAGAATGAGTGTAATTTAGCAATGTATAAAATGAATGTGTAATTTAACAATGTATGAAATGAAAGTAATTTAGGTAATGTACAGAAAGAAAGTAATTTAATAATATGTAGAATGAACGTAATTTAGTGATGTCTAGTAATTAATATTTTTCTTGGGTGACGGTAGTAACTGAAGCTAGTAACGAAACCGCGAGATAATTTGCGCGTGATAGCATTCGAGCTCACCTTCTCCGTCTCTCTGTTCTCGTCCATAGAACATGCTCAACTCTTCTAACCGCAATCTGCTTATTTCTTCAATTGAAATGGTAAGGTTCAAGAAGAAGCGTTTTTTAATCCTTATATTTCTTTTGGGGGTTACTTTTCTTTTAAAACCAATTAAGTTACCGATTTTCACGTTTAGCTATGATTTTAATGCACTTTTTTTTCTTTCTCTCTCTCTCTCCCGCCGTCTTATTATCGTTTTCAATCTTGCATTACAAGTTGACGTTGAGTTTTCAAAGAAAAAGAATATTTCTTAGAAAGTATGACAGACAAAATAAAATTTAAGAACAGGCAGTAAGAAGTTCAAAATTAAGTTTGTCCTTTATATCCTCTGCATATTATGTATGAGCAAAGTAATTAAAAAAAAAACATTTAAACAAGCTTTAAAAGTTCGAAAAAAAATTGAAAATTAGTTGGCACAGCTCCCCGTGCTTTTTTTTCTTCTTCTGATAAAACCAAAATTTTGTATACTTAAATAGGATGAGAAAGAGTATTTTTAGACCTGTTTCTAAGGCACGTATGAAATTTGATTTTTCTTCAGCCCACACTAATGCATAGCGAACATAATGCATTTATGAACTTTTTTATGAATTCAGTTTTCGCGATTTATAATTCAAAGCCTGATCTAGCATCTTATAAATAGGAGTTAAAAAAATCATGAATTCTCGTTTTCTTTCTTTTTTTAAAAAATTATTATTATTGCTACAATGATGATTTGAAACAAGGAAAGTTTGTTAAACAATTCAAGTAGGAAATTAATCAATCACGAATTAATAAAAACAAAACACAACATAACATGTTGCATTCGGATTTACTTATTCACTTCTTTTTAATTTTATTTCAAATGTATAGTTTTTTTTAATTAGTGTCTGCAACGAATATGTCCAATTCATAGAAATAAATTCATGAAAAGCATTGTATCTTACTATACATATTTACTGTTTTTTTATATAAACAATTGCAAATTACTTTCTTTTCACTTGACTGAAGTTGATTGTCCAATTCTTTTATTTATTTATATTTTTTCGTTGATAGTACATTTCTTTTCGGGTTTTGGTTGAAAGAAATTTGGCGACAAGTGAAACTAAAAAGTTCAGTCACATTGTTTGGTATGTTCCAAGCTTCCAAGGTATAATAATTCCCACAAAATGTACTTTAAAATGTTAAAAAAATCTGCCAAAATGGAAATTATATCGTCAAGACGAAACCCATTATATTCAACTCGTATTGAGAATATTTGTTATCAATCCTTTTTGAATACGCTAATCTTTCTAATAGAATTAACTAATAAATTGTAACAAGCGATAATGAACAAAACCAAGAGTTTTCATTGAAGAAATTACAGCTGAAACAAAGATATGAATTAATTTTAAGCAACCACTGCTGCAGACGAAAACTATTAGTTGGTTCTTACGAAGTCTTTAAAATATAAAATAGTATTTATAATGATATTTAAAAGGAATACCAACTGTGAAAAAGTGAATTGAAATTTGTGTAACATGACAACTTTTAGAAACAGACTGAACTCCTGGCTGCAATTCTTGATTGCAAAAACTTAATTTTTTTTTCTTCTTTTCAAAATCTTGCGCGTGTTTAGGAGTACCACAGATACTGGAAGAGTGAACTCTATTAGAAATAAAAAAGCTATGTCTTTCCAATACTGAAAGTGCCTGAACTACAATTAACTACCGGATCTAAACTGCAACTACAAACTTATCGCAAAAATTTTAATAATTACTCATTAGCAGCTGGGAAGCGCACACCTAATGCCATTCTGGAATGACCGCAAATTATTATCTTTATCTATTATGATCTGTTTACTTCCTTTTACGTATTTACTGTACTTTTGCTTCCGTCGCAAACATAACAGCGATAAGGTTTCAGTTTTAATCATTGATTTTCCCCAAGAAATCAAATATCTTTTCCGTAAATTTCAATTCGATAATTCCACCCTCTGTTTTACGCTGTAAATAGAAGAGGGATCAATCCGATATTTTTTTTATCAATTAATGTCACAAAAAAGATATGACTTTAATTCGGCGATTAGTAACGGAACTACGATTACCGCTATCCTCTGGTGGCAATCAATAGCAATGAATGATCATTTGCAGAAATGCTATTGTAAGAAGACTTATCTTAGAAAACCTGAAGCAAAAGAGGCTGCATTATCTTTTTAAATGATAATAAAAAAAAGTGTGCATGCAACTTTAAAAATTGCAAATGGAAAATAGTGCTTCCGCTTTAACCCTCTGTGGTTCTGCCATGCCTCTTTCGTATTGGGGGGAGAGGAAAAAAAAGTTGCCCATAGGAACAGGAAGTAAATGTTGGAATTGGTTATCTACCTAAGTTTCTGATTGCGTTAATGATTGTGATTAATAGAAATTTTCAATTTTCTGGAGGCTAATCACTGATTTAATATGCGAATGTTAAGAATCTTTATTAATGTTTGACGTGATTAGTAAGTGAAATTGTTTTCCTGTAATAAGTGTTTTGATGGGCGAAAGTGTAGCACTTTTGCCTGTATATCTGTTCGTAATGTTAAAGTTAATTTCAAAGTTAGATTTTTTTTTTTTTTTAATCAAAAGTCTTTCCAACTGATGCCATTGACCTTTTCATATTCAAAGCAAAAATATCAAAATGAATTTCCAGCAACGAAAGAAATTTGAAATTGCTAATAAAAAGTGTTAAGTTTTACATTTTTCTTCACTCAATTGCTCACGTTATTGTGTTTTATTAAATTTTGAAAAATATTAAAGCACCAAGTTCGTGTTACTCACCTTTACTTTGATGGCTGTTGGTAAGCAATGTTTTGCGTTTTTTAAATTATTCACAAATAAAATAAATTATTTAATAGAATAATAATAATGGTTCAAGAACTGTTTTATTATTGTTTTTAAAACTTTTTTTTTTCATCACACAACATGCTAGCATAATTCAGTTATTAGTTTTGGAAATGTAAATTTTACTCTAAGAATCTGTCAGTCAAGGCTATATTTCTCTATTTATCTACTACTAATGGTACCCGCACGGCTTTGCCCGTAGTTGAAAATTAAAAGGTAATTCGGTTTGCCTGTATATTTACAAATAATGAATGACGAATTTCTCTTCAATTGGCTATGTTCATTAGCTCTCCCATTCCATGTCATGATAATTTCGTAATTTACTTGTCCATCTTATGATAATTTTGCTCCGGAAAATGCTCTTAAAATTGAAATAAAAAAAGAATAAAATCGAATTTTCGAAAAATCGCTTCGAGGTGCACACCCCCATGCTACAAACTAACTTTGTGCCAAATTTCATGAAAATCGGCCGAACGATCTAGGCGCTATGCGCGTCACAGACATCCTACAGACATCCAGACAGAGACACTTTCCGCTTTATTATTAGCCAAGATATCACAGATTTAACATCCGCGCGTATTATTTAATTTTATAAATACAACTGAAATGGGACCGTAGGTGACAGATATTGTACTGCCATATTGGGCAATGTCATTCTTTTTAATGATCATCAGAGGATCGTTCATGTCTTTAATCCGTTTATTGGACTCGTTCATTTAAAGAAGTTGAAGGTGACCTATTTGCGAGAGTTTACTTAGGTGCATTAAACATGTTTCATTGGATCAGTAGTTTTATTTTAAAGATTAGCAAGAAAAAATACCTGACAGTAAGAAAATACCAATACAATTTAAAAAATATTTTACTTAGGTTTAGATGTATAAAGAAATTATAGTTCGTTTTGTAAAATATTTCTTGGCGACCGAGTGGTGGCGAGGTAAGATGACATTTGTTTTCCATTCCAAAAGTTGCAGGTTTGGGTCAAACATGGTACAAAATTGAATAATTAAATTTTATTTAAGAAAATAAGTAATAAGTTGAAGCGATGTCAGAAAATGTCCTTAAAAAATTAACCGAACACCGTCCCATAAAACATTTTCAGTGTTAAAGAAAAAAAAAGTACTTTCGTGAAATAATGCATTATTTCTAAATAGAAATATCGTATCTCCAAAAATCACTAAGTCACAATGAAACAGAAACAAAAAAATATTTTGAAAGTGTATAAAACGAAAGTTATATCAAAAGAATTTTCAAAAAATAAATTAAGAAATTTGAATAAGAGAGAGAGGGAGATAACACACTATAAAATAAATATTGTCGTTCATTTTTTAGGAGACCATGCTGCACCGTTCATTTTAAGGAGTCTGTCTTTCAAACCCGTTCGTTCAAGAACGACACATCCCTACCATGTACGCATCACAAAACGTTGGTATGTAAAAGTCACATTCTTCTGGGGCATAAAACACACCTAATACCCACTATAGTTAAGGGTTGAATAATGAAGTTGTCATAGAAACACATTAAGTTTTCAGTTTTAACTTTCAGGATTCGTCACCAAAAAGTTTTGTTAGATTGGAAAGGAAATAAAAGTTGAACGCTATTTTAAACTAATTTCCTAGTGATGGACTGAGAAGCATAAGATGTGGCAAACTTTAACTTCTCTCCAGGGGTGCCCATCCCCCCCAAGCTCAATGGCGCAAATTCCCCCCCAAAAATTTTCTCGCTTTCGAATTGGGTTAAACATAACAGTTTTTAGAGTGTATAATTTCCAGTCAAATTCACGGGGGGGGGGGGGGGTAGCGCAAACAAATACCATTTGAATTGGAAGGTTGTTGGATTGCTGACCTGCCTTGCCTTCCCTAATTTTAAAACGTGGACCTTGACTAAACAAGTTTCGGGTACCCCTGAATTTAGCTACACCTTATTATTATTTTGTCAAACGTATTAATAATTACAGACACAACTTTCTGGCTTGGGATGGAGCCATTACTAGATGCATATACAATATGAACCGTGAAACGGAAATTTATTGTCCCTTAAATAGGGGGTGCGGGTAGTTTCTCCCCCGAAAAATTTTCGAAATTTTAATTTTAAAACCAGTTTTACACGATCTCTGGTGATGTTAGGGGAATAAAAGGTTTGGTGGTCCCTTCCCGGTAATTTTTCGATATTGAAACTTTAAAAGTGCAACTGTAAATAGTCTACCGTTGTGTTAAGGAGGACTTTCCTTTGTTTTCAAAATTGTAGTTCTAAAACCGCAGTTTTAGACTATCTGTGGTAAGGAAAGAAGAGATCATAGGGCTCGTCCCTGGGAAATTTTCAAAATTAAAGTCTTATCAACGCTATCTATGGTTGGGGGACAAGCAGTTTTCTGAAATTGAAATTCTAAAATAGCAATTGTAGCCGACCTTTGTGACGTTAAGAAAAAGAGTTTTCGGAAGCTCTTCCGGAATTTTCTCGACATTAAAGCCCTAAAAACCAAGTTTAAGACGACTTTTTAATAATGTTGACGAGAGTGGGAAGAGGGAGAGGGACTCCACTTAAATTTCCGAACTTGTAGCTTTAGAAACGCAGTTTTGATATATCTTGATAATTGTTAGTGAAATTCGAATTTCGGTGCCATTCCCCCGGCAATTTTTTGAAACTGATACTCCAAAAACGCAATTCTAGGTTTGTCTTTGATCGTGTTAAGGAAAGAGGGGGGAAATCAGGGGCTCTCTCCAATAAATTTTTCAAAATTGCATTACTAGAAACGCAGTTTTAGATGACTCTTGATGATAAAGAGGGTGTCATTCTGGCGTTACAGTGGGGGCGCTCTCCTGGAAGTTTTCCAAAATTGAAGTCGCATAGCGAAAAAAGATGGATCACACACACCATGACAGATATTTTTCGGAAATCCTCAAAAATGAATTCAGCTCAACTATTCTGCACACATCGAAAATCAGAACTCAAGAATTTTAGCGAATCAAATATCCTTCTATACATATCAGCTATGGGAGAAAGTAAATATGATTTACGAAAAATAATTTAAACACCTTAAAACCAACATCACTGAAAGTTTTAATAAAAATCATCTAATGATAATTTGAAATGATCAGTTTAAAAATGGTAGAGAAGATGGGAGTAAAGTGAAATGAGAAAATTCTTTATAAGCTTAAGCTAGTTAATGAAGAAAATATATAAATTGTCAATTGGAGGGATAAAAATGTGTAATTCGCAAACTTCAAAACTAGTTCTTAACGATTGAATCAATGAAAGACTAGAGCATACTGGTCAGACTTATAACAATCAATAAAACATTTTTGACCTCCCTCAATCGCATCAATGTCACACGTATTCATCATGCAGAATAGTGCTACTTCCAGAAAATTTATCAGATACTGAAAAGAAATCAAATCGTCTGATCCAACTTTGAAACGGACACCAACTTTATGCGGTCTGTGATGCTCCTTTCATTGAAAAAGAGAAACGGTCATTAAATTTTGGAAAGAGTACCAGGGCCGTCGCTAGTTCAAAAACTCGGGTGGGGGGGGGGGTGCGCTTTTGGCGGCCCTTTAATTTTTTCAAACTCATGTTTAAATATGCAGAGAGAGAGAATTTGGCTTCTCGTTTAGCAGGGATAGTCATACTACTAGACTTTAGTACTAGCAATATAAATGATCGTAAGGATAATATTCAATCAGAATCAGGGTGTCGGAGGGTTACCTTCTTGCATTATTTCGCAATTTGACGACATAAAAACGCAGTTTTAAACTATATTTTAAATTTGGGGGGGGGGGGGAGAAGAGTTCCAGCATAGCCTCTCCCGATAATTTTTCCAAATTTAAGTTCCCAACACAATCGTACGTTATATTTAATTATGTTCCAGAAGAGGGGTCCGGGAGCTCTCCCTCGGGAATTTTCAAGACTGTTATCTGAAAAACACAGTTTTAGACGATCTATGGCGATGTTAAGGGAGGAAGAGACTCGGGGTCATCGTTCTATAATTTTTCAAAATGCAAACTGTAAGCACGCATTCCCAATTGTGAATAATTTGTGATTGTGACGAAAGGGGGGGGGGGGGGAGTTTTGACGGGGCTCGCGACCAGAAATGTTTCGTAATTGAAGCACTAAAAGCGAGATTTAAGACATTTTTCGATGATGTTGTCGAGCACTCTCGAAAAAAATTTCGATCCGTAGAAACCGCAATTTTAGACAATTTTTGGTAATGTTAATGAGTGGAGAGATTCGCAGTCCTCCCCTGGCAAATTTTCAAAATTGAAATTCAATTAAAGCTATCATAAAAGATTTATTAATACTAGACGTTATGCTAAAAGATGGGTTCTGAGAACATTTTTCCGGGATTTTTTCAAATTTTAAAAACTCATTTCTAAGCCAGCTTTGGGGACGTAAAAAGAAGGGTTAGGAGTTCCGCACTCTTCCTTTCAGTTTGGCTATGTCCTTCTTAGATTCGTTGTCAATTTTAATTATTGATAAACATATTGTGGTAATATTTTCTTCCAATTTTCCTTTGCCAAACACGATTATTTGCTTGGATTTTCCATAACAAAACTTTCAATTTCTCCCCTAATATTTTTGCTTTCTTGCAATACAAGCGTTTGCAGCCTTTAAAAAAAAAGAACTTTTAATATTTTGAACAGATGTGGCAATTTTTTGCGATACCTTAGGTATCTATTCCACTTTATTTTATTTTAAATATGCCACCTGCATCTCTTGATCAAGCTGTGATTTACATACGATTTTTACATTCAAAAATTAAGAACTTTTGGTGTGAGTTATTCATTTCAATACTTTGAATCTCTCTTTGCATTTAACTGTTATTATTATTATTTTTTTTCCTCTCTATTTCAAATTTATTTCGGCAACCCATACATTTTTCTCCACTTAGCAATGATTTTCAGGACAATATTTTTCATTAAAAAAAATAATAATAATAATAATAATTACATGTGGGGAATTTTTCTGCGAGCCCTGTTCTATGGACTGTTCCAATGAAGCTGTCCTATTTATTTATGTTTTTTTTAAACTGAAGAACCATGAAGCATAGTTTTGTATAACCAAGGCCGCCGAGTGACAAGACGTGCATACCCATTCTGCGACCTAGTGAAAAGTGTATTTTACTGAATACTTTTTTTTTTGCGTTAATAAAAATGTTTAAAGCGTACATTTCCGCGACTCTTAATAAAAGAAAATCGTGGATGTTCCTAAATTGTATTTTAAAATTACATTTTCTATTCAAATTTTACAGAAAAAATACTTTTTGGCACTATTATTTCAATTGTTCATTTATAATTACTATTTTAATTTTTTAAAACAGCGAAGAGTTTTCCTTTCTTTTCGTTCGTTTTCATCGCTAAAATGAAATTGGCGGCCCCACCTCTGAAAAACTGGGGGGTGTAGCACCCCCGCCCCTTTTGGCGATGGCCCTGAAGAGTATGTGAAAAAAGTATTATTAATGCATCTATTTCTTGTTGAATAAGTTTAAATATTTTTTCTTTCCAAAATTCAAAAATTTCATGTTCTAAAGAAAAAAAGAAGTTTAAAAAAAAAAAAATCCCCCCCAAAAATTTTGATGGCGCAACTTGCGCCATAATCCCCCCCTGTGGGCACCCCTGCTTCTCTCCTTTCATGCTATGTTTGAAATGAAATTTAGAAAAACAAAATTTTCTTGCACTTTGAGTTAATCCTTTATAATGACGTCTGGGAGAAGTTATTCATTTTATGTGCATTGTTTACTGACGTCTCCAAGACGTCATGGTATGCCTTTTAATGAGTTAACATATATTTTAGATCATTTATGTTCACTCTTCGAAAATCATTTACAATTCTGGATTGGTTGACTTTTAAACTAATATTTCGAGTAAATTTTTCAACTAAAACTAAGCAAGGTTTAGACAGAGTGAGTGGCGTAGTAGATAGGCGTTAGTCTCCTCAAGCTTTAAGTCTCAGTTTTAAATCTCGCTCCAGTCGGAAGATCTTCAAGATGCAGAAAATTGCCAGCTTCCATGAAATATGAATCTGTGGCATGTATAAGATCCCTAAAGTAATCCTTTGGCCTTGAATACTCTCGGTAAAATGAAAATCCTTGCGGAGTTTTGCTTCCCAAGAGCCCAGATGCCTCCACCTTGTGAGGAAAGAGGGTGTCAAATTTTTCATGATAATGGCTATCCACTGATAGTGACGCATTATGAAAGAATGGAGGCTTGCTCTTCGTGAATGCAATAAATAGGACTGCAAATGGTGTAGAACCAACCCGCAGCCCTATTATAAACAAAGAGGCTTCGTATGAAAGCCTGAAAAACGAAACGTGCTTGAAGAAGCAATTCATAAATTCAAAATAGTTGTGTTTAGAGACTTGGCATACCACAATCGCGCAATTGAATGAATAATTCTGCAACTCAGAGCCAGAACAACGTAAGTCACATAATCGCTACTTTGGAGGAGAGAGGAAAAACATTTGTCGGGCGCATGCAAAAGATGAGATGCGCACTCTTTTAACACTGGTAAAAAAAATTACAAAGGATTTTTTTTTTTTTTTTTTTGGAATTATACGTTCAAATGGCTCGACGCGGAACAGAATTCTACCCACAATGCACTAATGCGTCAGTCTCGCTCTGAGGTGCAGAATTATGACCGATGATGCAATGCTCAACTAAGTTTTTGGTTTACTTGCGGCGGGCGAACTTTAAATTACTATAAGAAACTAAAATATTCCCTTTCTTTCACGGATGAGGTTATAAATAAATTAATATTGAAAACTTCCAAGTTTGATTAGTTATAGACAAGTATTTCATCGCATAAAAATATAATCCAAACCGCATTGAAATTATTTTCTTTCCATAACCGAAGGCAGGTCGAGCGTGTACGGTAGTTTTATGAAGTTTTATAAGAATTTTCGAGACGGCTTGGTGAACCGACGCCATGTTCTTCGATGCCAAGAAGAATTTTAAAAATTTCAAGTATGTATTGGCAGATGCTCTGCATAGCCTTTGAGCCATCATCAGTCTGAAGGCAATCAGGGTTCGATAGCTCGCAAGCTCCAGCGAGCACGGAATGCAGGGAGACTGCATTAATCTTCCCCTCAACGAACTTTCCACTTGCTTAGATAACTTGCTCAAGAATTTACCAATCAGAAACTTCCATCGTCGCTTTAAAAATACATTCTGAAAAAGAAATTAGAGTACGCGGAGGGAACTTTAACAAAAAAGTAGCTTTTGTGGCGTTTTTTCTCTCGCGCCGGAAACCTTTAAAAGGATAGGCCTCCTCTATGAAAGCGTTATGAGTTACTAAAGGGTGCTTGCTCGTTGCATGCTTTTGCTTATTCTTGGGGGTGTTGAAAAGTCAAAGGAAAAGGTCTGCGTGGCGCAGACCCTAAATTAAACTTTAATGGGGGGTCATTATTTTAGCCTGAGTCATCACTCTTAACGCTGACTTAGCCCCAATTTGTACCACGAGTGATGAAGGAAAGGAATTTGTTCAGGGAACGAATACATTTGCATAGAGTGGGGTTTTCCGAGTGTGAAATTAAGCTCACCCGGTTTCAAACTCCTCTATTCAACACGTTCTCGGCAATTAATAACGATTGTTTGCGTAGCTTCTCCGACGAAAATCGTACTTTCGTCGTATCATAATGCTGTACTTTTTTTTTTTTTTTTCAATCTAGGAATCCTGAAAAGGTTCAAATCTTGAAACCATTTTACTTATTTCTTTTTTCCTAGTAAAAAATGCATCTCAAACTTATATCTGCTAATATTTATCTACTAAATTTAATATTGGTCGTTGGACGAATTATTGGACTTCGACGTAGCTCCTCTTTTGTTGTACAATGATGCTCTACATTAAATTTTTAAGTCTTCAAATCTTGAAATCGTTTTGCTTAATTTTTACCCAAGTAAAAAAAAGCAAACAATAAAAACTGATATCTGCTAATATTAATCTACTTAATTCAATATTGGTAGTTGGATTCTGTACTGGACTTCGTCTTAGCTTCTCCGACGAAAGTCATAGTTTTCTTCATCATATGCTGTGCATTAAATTTTGTAGACTTCAAGTCTTGAAACTGTCTTATTTCTTTCATTCTTTTATTTATTTATTTTACCTGATAATAATCAAAATGCTTCCTAAGCCGAGATCTGCTAATATTAATCTACTAGATTTAATATTGGTCGTCGTACTTAATATAAGACTCCGTCGTATAGCCTCTCCGACGAAGATCGTAGACTTTTGTCGAAGATCATACTTTTGTCGCATCATATTCTCGGCATTAAATTTTGTAGTCTTCAAATCTTGAAATTGTCTTATTCCTTTCATTCCTTTATTTATTTATTTATTTTACGTAATGTAAATCAAAATTCTCCCCAAACTGATATCTGCCAATATTAATTTATTAAATTTCATATTGGTCGTAAGGACTTTGTATTGGACTATGACGTAGCTTCTCCAACGAAGGTCATACGTTTGTCGGACAATGATGCTCTGCATTACATTATTAGTCTTCAAATCTTGAAATCGCTTTGCTTATTTTTTTTTCAGGTAAAAAAATGCTAAAATTGTATCAAGTGACGCATGTTCAACAATCAGACTTAAATAAAAAGAAAAAAATGTCTGTAGTTTTCCGTCAACGTGAAGAAAAGAGCAATTTCACAAATCAATATAGACCTCTCTGCACTTTTTTAAAATTCTAAAAATTCAGCCATTGTTATTAGTAAGCGTAAACATTTCGTTTCACAGATTACCTGGTGGAAACTTCATAAGGGATGGAGGGTTCGCTCCCCCCTCCCCCACTGTACACAGAAAAACCCTATGAACTTCTGAGCATCAAAGGGTCAAATTTGGCAAAGATCCGATGTAAACTGTGGATTTGTATAAGCAACCCCCATGGGGGTGTTTGCCTCCCCCTCCCACAAGGAGGCGAAAATCCCTCTATGACAATCCCCAAGCCTCAACGGACCTATGTAGCAAATTTAGCAAAGATCCGACGAAAGCTATGGATTTGTGTAAATAAAATATCCCCATGGGAAGGTTCCCCATATAGGGAGACACAAACAACCCTTTGTAAATTCCTAAGCATCATAGGACACCTCTGCTAAATTTCACAAAAGTCAGTCTTCAACTGTGGATTAGTAAAAGGAACATACACACAAACTTCCATTTACAATATGTAGATTTACACAATTTATGGTGTTGTTGATGCAAACTAAATTTTCACAATATGATGCAATAATGTATGAATAAATATTTTCTGGAAAAATAAATGATTAAATCTGCAAAAATTAACTAGTTATTCATTATTTTCCGTTGAAGGTGCCAGGATGTCCCTTTATTATCACAATGAAAAAAAAATGAAAAAATACTTTTTGGTGGATTTTTCTATTTCAAATATCTTAAATGCAGTGTTTCTTACGAAATATCTCCACTTGAGGACAGATAAATCTCTCTCTCTCTCTTTTTACTATGAAGTAATCGAAATACCTTGAAGTGAAACTTTGTATTTTAAATAACTTTGTATTAAAGGACGTAAAAAAGCTATCTTCAAAGTGCATGCTCAGAGATTTGTTTATATCCAACTCGTTTAACAATTGAGGCAGTTAGAAGCAATGGGATGAAAGTGGATATTTTCTAGTTTCGAGAGCAAAACGCGTTTTAAGTTTCAGGGATAGGTAGTAGGGTGGAACGAAAATGACCTTAAATTTTTTTTTTCAATTTTTTTGGGTGGCGGTACCGGGGAAAAGTTGTCATTTATGTTTAAAAAGAAGCAGAAGAAATTTCATTGCTTTACTACAACATCTTTAGGTGCCGCAACGAGCTTAAAGTTTGATAATAACCGAAATTTCCATTTAAAACAATGAAATTCCTTTTTATGCTTTCCTACTGTATATAACGGCACAAAATATGACTGTAAATACATTTTTTAAGCATTACATTAGGAAAAAAATACCAATTACAAAGTACAGTTTAAAAAAAGATAATAACCTTTATTAATAATAAAGCTGAAAGTATGTCTGGAGATCTAGATCTTTGTCTGGATTTCTGTGACGCGCGTAGCGCCTAGACCGTTCGGCCGATTTTCATGAAATTTGGCCCAAAATTAGTTTGTAGCATGGGGGGGGGGGTGCACCTTGAAGCGATTTTTCGAAAATTCGATTTTGTTCTTTTTCTATTCCAATTTTATTCACATGTACCCGAGCAAAATTATAAGATGGGCGAGTAAATTACCAAGTTGTCATAACGTGGAGCCGTAACATGGGCAAGCCAATTGGCGAGAAATTCCTCTTACATTATTTGTAAATATACAAGCAAACCAAATGACCTTTTAATTTTTCTACAACGGGCAAAGCCGTGCGGGTATCACTAGTATACTATAAAAGACATTAACTATTCCATCTTTACCATTTAAAGTATTCTTAATGATAGTAAAAAAATGGTTAAACCTGTATGATGTTTGTGTCTACTTCTTTGACAAATTAAAGTGTTTTTTTTTTTTTTTTTTTGTACCAAATAACTCTTTTTTCCAAATAACTCTTGAGTCAATTTTTCGTTTCCTGCGACTGAACTATACTTTTTAAGAGCCGCTTAGGGATTACAAGTTTCATTTTGAGGGATTCACTAGACAAATATTTTACCAGGGGGGGGGGGTCGGTTATTTCATTTTCACCCCATGAGATCAAATCGATGCAATCTTTGGCAGCAAAAACTATTTGTTGAACTTTAAACTTCTTAACCCAGCCTCAACTTTGTGTTCTTGCTGTCAACACACGTCGTAATCCAAGTTCTCTTACATTTCTACGCTCTTTGCATAACATAGCCAAATAGAAATTTTCTGTTGCATCAAAATACCCATTTCTTTATACAACCCGGTTTATAATGTTCTTAAAATCATAAGAGAGATATCGTGAATGTAAGATACGTTCAAAGAAATGTTTAGAGCCGTAAGTACGAGAAGGTTTTAACTTCATGTTAAACCACACAAGAACATATGCATTGCCCAATTGATCCGTACAAGAAATGGATCCTTTCTTGAAAATGTATGAATGAATAATGATTACTATTAATATATTTCAGTATTATTATTTGTTCCAAACAATTTTAGCGAAATGCCACGCACTATAACGGAACTATACTTTATATAGGAATATAGGAATATATAAAGGAAACTATACTTTACCACACTTTAACAATCTACTGAGTCAGAGTCTTGAGATTTTCAGTCGGATTTTTAGTTTCCACGTGCAATCGAAATATACGGTTTGCAAATGTAAGTCATCTGTTGTGGGAAAGTTTTCCCAGGTTCCTTGAAGATAAATCTAGTGAGCAAGTCCCACTTGATATAGTGACATACATATCAAATACATATTTGTGATCGGTACTTATGTCCTGTATATTCTCAAAAAGAAGGTTATTTTCAATAGGTAAGGAATAAACACCGGAAGATTAGAAGATTTTTTCAGCTGTTCACCTATTTTGTCTTTAAATTCGTTTGATTCTTTTGTTTTACCATCTAAGAATCCATTAGGCTTCTATTCCTGTTGTCTCAAAGAACCAAATGTAATCTATTCTGGAAACTAAAAAACCATATATATTTCACTAACAGAAAGATCTTTTCCAGCCGCACTTTTTAGGCAGTGTCTAATAAAACAGTAGCATTTCATTACATCTCCGTAATTAGGTAGTAAAACTTCAGTGAAATCGCTAAAGATTCCAAAAATAGGACATTCTGATGTTTGTCTCGTCTGCACTAGTTCAGACTGAGCCATTGCAACTCACAACAATGAAATATCTTACCAACTAACGAAATTTTACATTACTCACTAACTCAACTCGACAAAGAAATTGACACCTGATCTGAGCTTGGCCCCACTCACACAAATCACTGCTGACCAGACCCCGCCCCATTTAAATATCCGCTGCTGCAATGACTCAAGCTCCCAGCTGCCAGTGCATTCGGCAAAAAGTGCGTTTTTGCGAAACTTACTTTGCTCTTGCGGCACATCAAGACATAATCCGAATAACAAAAAAAAAAGGTTATTGTGCGACCTGTTGAGCATAAAAATTGCTTTTCGACAGCATTTAAAGCATAAAGATAAATTTGAAATTTTTTTAAAAAAATTCAAAATGTAGCAAAATTTGCAATTTTGCCAAACTTTATGCTCTTTGCGGCACCTCAAGACGTGCTTCAATATTTTTCATATTTTTTTTAAATCTTGTTTGCATGAAAAGGCAACTTTTCCGCACTATGGCAAATTGAAAATCAAAAACTTTTTTTTTCGTTCTACCCCAATAGGTAGGCTTTAATTGAAACTTTTTTCTAAATTATGTTGTGTATCTGCACCTACCAGGGCTATTAGTAATATATCTTGCCCTAAGACAGAGTAGGGGTTCATCAACCATTTGTAATGGTTATCTCGAAATTTATCATCATTATTATTATTTTTTGGCACTTACATCCCTTTACTTCTCACTGCCTCAATTCATCCAGAACGGAGTCACGTGGCGCGTTTGGCTATTGACTGAAAAGTTGGGGGGTTCAAACCCACTCGGAAGAGTGTTTTTTCTTTTTTTTTTTTTTATGGCAATAGCGGGATTTGCTGAGAGAAGCTATGTTTTACTTGAATAACATCTGGAAGGATTGAATCAACAAATATAATTAAGTTTCAGTTAATAAAGTTAAATTTATCAATTCATCCTTATCAACTTCAACATTACAAGATTATGTTATTCAATAAATGTTATCATAGGTTTCAGTCGGCTAGTACAGCGACTGCCATTTTTTTTTTTTTTTTTTTTTTAATAAGCTAGCGACACTGTTAGGAGGTCCAAATAAATTTTATACGAATGTTTTCAACAGTACATTAGGGAATAAAATCGAAAAGAAAAGAAAGCACTCTTCTTCATCACAGTATAAATCAATCGAGTTAGTATTGTACTAAATGTCCAAACTAAATGAATATGTACTTAGAATTCCCATGTGATTTTCTTGAAATCTTCGGTTTTATGCTGGCTGTATAAGCTTGAGTCCTTTTGTTGCTCGAGCCATTAAAAGACAGTAAAAGCGAAACATCCGGGACCTTTCTTTTAATTTATTTCATTGCATATCCCACTTGAACTGAAGTCGTATTAATAGATTTCCAATGAAATAATAATTATGCCGCATTAATATAAACAGGTGTCGGTAATTACAGTCAAGTACGTCCGTGTTAATAAGGCTCACAAAAACCGAACTTACAACTCCCAAACGACAACAATAGATAGTATTGTTTTTCCATATTCTGCGCTAATTACGGAAATTTATTAGCCCTGTATCGCATTTTGTTTTAATTACTCGCTGTTCAACCCCCAAGAGGATTATCGCGAAGGGATTTTTTCCGCTTTTTTTTTTTTTTTTTTTTTGTCGCCGGGTTCTAGCTTGCTCTTTTGTTTTCCAGCTAGTAATGATGCTTCTTGAAAAGATATGAAAATAGGGCCCAAGTATACGTTCGCCATTACTGGAAAGGGATTCCGGGAGGGAAAAACTGCAAAAACTTCCTGCAAATGACTGCATGTTTACCCTAATTGACAAAGATTCTTTGGGGTGAGCTACTATTGGTTTTTCACTTTTCTTATTTAACTGGTTCGGTTTTTAGACATTTTCATGGTTCAATTTTTGTATTTGTTGATTTCTTTACTGAACTTCTTTATGGATACTAGGTATGTATACTTTATGCTGGGGTTTTTACTAAGTAAAATTTAAATTTTAAGTGAATATTGGATATCTAGTGAATATTTGATTAGAACGGATATTTTGAGCTTTCTGGAGCGTAGTTGGTGTCGTAAGTATGCTTTAAGAAATGAAAACTCGTATGTTTTTGAAAACTTTATCGTTGTAACAAATACACACATCATGATTATGCTTTAAAGAAAACTTGTTTTGGTGATGCTTTCAGTTTAAATAACGTAATATTTCAGTTTAAAAAACACAAGAATAAAAACATGCAATGTTTGTTTTTAATGTAAATCTTGAAGATTTTAGCATGTTTAAAACTTTAATTTTGTGTTTTCGTTTCAGGCGAAAAAAATATTTGTTGTAAACTTTTATAATAATAATTTAAAATTATAATGAACTAAATCAAAAAATAAAACTAAATAAATAGGTATTTCATTACTTTCAAACAAGGAATTTTTCTACCACTATTACAAGTACATTTTCTATAGAATTTCTATCGATTTCTCTCTTTATGAAGTAATTACTCATTGCAAAAAAGTTCGTTACGAATAAAAACGTTATCATTTTTTTTTTCCTTCAGTGGCGCACACCAAGGGAAGGGGTCCGCACCCCTCCCATAGCTCTTGCATTCCAAACAAAGGGAACAATAATTTCAGTGAAAAATCAAGTGAAAAAATGAGATCCTATAATCAAAAGATTTATAAAAAATTTATCCCTTTTCCTATAACAAATTGCACTATCGAGAGATCTTTTTCTCCTTTAAGAAGGCTTAAAACATGCTTGAGAAGTTCTATGCATGATGAAAGTTTAATGGATTCTTGCACTGCTAAATTCAAGCAAAGTCACCATCGCACACCTGAGGAAGTTATAAATAAAATCGAAAAAAGAACAAGAAAACTATATTCTACGATATTTTGTAAGCCTATAGAGTCAGACTGGTGACTATAAATGCATGCCCTGAAATAATTATTTTTTAGTTTTGTAATTACAGATTAAAATGACATTTTTCTTGGTCTTCAGACTTGGTGCTTCTTATACCTGAATTTGCTTCGCTGTTTTCATTTTTGAATTATGAGAAAAATAAATGCATAAATTCTTGTGTTTTCTGGCAATTTAATTAAATATCTGCTATTAATATTTTTTCATTAAGTAATACTAATTATTTGTTTTAATTTATTTTTTGTTCTCGATAATGGATAAATTCAAATGAATATGTTTGACGGCATATCGGGGTATAATATGAAAATGGGACTTTTAACTCCGGACCCTTCCCTTGCAAAATTTCTGTGTGCGCCACTTTGAACAGTGTAGGGTCACGATTGGAAGTTTTTTGTTCTGCCTTCCCTTGGCTTAAATTCTGCTTTTCGATTCATGTCAATTTGTGTGTGTGATATATATACATATATCAGTGGCGTCACTACGGGGAGGGGGGGTGGCCCGTCTCGGGTGTCAAGCGTCTGGGGGGTATCACCCAAAGTGGAATTGCAAGTTTTTTAAACATATGAAGCTAAAATGCATTTTTAAAACCACAATTTTGAAAATTTTCCGCGAGGAAAGCCCCTGGTTTCCCCACCTTTATTTGTCTTTTGTATATTACCCTACTTAAAACTTAGTTGTCTCTGAAAATTGCTTGAATTTCATGTTTCCGTAACATTTATTTTTTTCCCCTTTGCGTTTGTGTGTGTATGTATGCGGGGGGGTTGGGTGTCACACATGCTAGGTACGCTACTGCATACATATACATATGTGTGTGTGAAGATTGTCTATGCAATCTGTTTGTGTGCTCCAAAACAAATTCTGGTTGCAGTCCAGGGAATATATATTGTGTTTTAAAATATGCGTCCATTCAAAATGCATGGATAAAGTTGCAATGGAGAGCTGATTACCTGTACCTTAAGTATATAATACGAACTAAGTATAAAGAGACAGTTAATTGCTTTGGAGAAAAAGGGGGGGGGATATGTTCTTTTGAAAAGACAGGGGGGGGGACTTTCGTGGCAGTATTAAAAATTCCCAGCTTTGAATCAAATTTCAACAAAAATATAACTTTCAAAGAAAGTTGTCACACCGACAGCAAAATCTCTCAGCCAGCGTCAAGCATCAACCTGCGATGAATGAAAGCTGCCTAAAAAACGAAAAAGCGGCCCTTTTTCTCTCCATCTAAACTTCTCTCCGCGCACCAGAATAATACTACGTTTATCACGAATCCCAAACTTGTAAGACTTCATCTTATCACCCTTCCGTGGTTTGCATACACAAAACCGCAGGGAAGAGTTTCTTTTTGAAAAATTCCTCTTTCGGCTAAGAAATCCGTCAAACTGTCTTCTTAGCATTACCAGCGCGCTGCGCCCGGAAAGATACATTACAGACTTGATGAACTCTAACCTCGGTTGTGCCTTACACAATGTAATTGCTTGAAGTAGGGGCTTTTGAGACATAGATCTTACGTTGCAGGGAAAGAAGTTACGTGGTCTTCTATGTCTCCTAATAGAGTTTTGCAGCGAGTCAAGACGTGTTAATTATTCAGAGCCTGGGCTCGCTTTTAGCGAAGTGCGATTTAGGAGTCGGGGAGCGAGTTGACACTTTGCTATTCCTGGAATTACAATGTCTCTCGTTGTGTCTTTATGAACACGACTGCAGCTTGAAAAATTAGGCGCTAAGCGGGAGTTAATAGGTACATATCCTTCTTCTCGTGCTTTTCTCTTGTTTTCCGTAATGGATATAGTCGTGCTCACATTGAAATGGAGGATTTATTCATTCTGTCTCAATAGAAAAGATTGTTTTCCAGAATTTCTTAGGTTACGTGTGAAAGCATTTATGCACTGAGTGAACTGTAATAAATAGCTTCGTTTCGAAAAAAAGAAGTCGGTTGAATGGAGTGCAGTATTTGTTCAGAAATATTTGATGTAAAACTGTAAACTAATGTTAACTTTGAATTTTTAATTTTTTAGATTTTTAATTTTTGAGGGGAGTCAGTACCCTTTACAAGCGTAATGTTGAATGACTAAACTGTATGCACATTTTCCTCAAACAGTTTAAATTATAGAAACTTAGAATTATCAGTGTTTTCAAGAGATATCTAAAAAAATGTTTTGCCAGAAATTCTTGTATTAGGTGTATGTCACTTTGAAGGCATTTCCTTCCTGAGTAAATTGCAAATAAGTAGCTCCTTCCCGACAGATTGAAGCCTCTTGAGTTCAGTAAAAATACTTGTAAGCTTGTAACTTATGTTTACTTTGAGTTTGTAATTCCTAAAGGTGTAAATTAATATGAAACGTTATTGAAGTAAAGCTTTTTTCATTCAATGGAAATATTAAATTCGTAATGAAAATTGTCGGGTAGCATGGAGGATTTTATTCTCTGTCTCAACAGAAAATAGTTTTCCGAATTTTCTTACATAAGGTACAACTCACTTTAAAAGCATTTCCGTACTTAGTAAACCGTTATAAAAAGCTCCATCTCGACAGTTTGAAACCAGTCGAAAAGAGTGAAGATTTTATTTTATAGACCTTCATAACTTAAGAAATACTTGATGCAAAATATGCACTTATGTCGATTTTTAAGTTTGAATTCCTACAAGAATAAATAGTTATGGAATAAGCGTATAGAAGAAATGTGCTATGAATTTATAGTTGCGTCGAAGTTTGTAGCTAAAGTGTATTCGCTCAATTTTTAAGTTTATTTTGCAAGTAATTGTTTTCATTAAAGAATTTTCATTTAATCTATGCAGAGAAGAGAGCATAAATTGAGCATGGAGGGCAATTTTGTATTTAGCAGATGACACATACTTTTAAAATCATTCGCAGTTGACAGGGGTGGATCCAGATATTTTTGTAAGGGGGGTCAAGTTTCAATGGTCAACGTTATGCCTTCTATGCAAAAAGTTATTATGGGGCGACTCCCCTCCAAGGGTGATGTGCACCCTCTCAATACGGAGCTCCCCCCCAAAAGGGAGCAAAACCCTTTCAATTCCTCTCCCCCTCTAAATTTTTAATGGCGCAACCTGCGCCATTTATCGTATTCCCTTAAATTTTCATCAAAACTCAACTGCCTATTTCTTTAGGCAGACAGGCTGGTCACATTACCCTAAGCTTTGAATAATTGAGATTACAGCTATAAACTAATTAATAAAAACACACACATGACATGTGGTACAAAAACTTTAACATTGATTCCATCAACTATTTTTTCGGATCCAAAAAATTGAAGTTTTTGCATAATAGTAGTAATAAAATTGTCACATGGGGATCAGCTGCTCCTTCCTTGACCCTCTCCTGAATCTGCCCTTGGCAGGTGAAATAGAGTGTGCCTCAACTAGTGCTTGAAATACCTTGAAACTTTCAAAATAGAAATTTATTAAACGATGCATCAACTTATTTTAAACCGTTCGTAAGTAATAGAGTAATAACCGCTTAAAATATCGAAACTGATTTATTGAAATAGTTTGCGAAGCGTTACTGATCGAAAAACTTATTTATATTTAACTGGTGGGTAATTCCACGGAAAACGGTCATTTTTCTGCTTAACAAATTAAAAAATCATGATGTCACTCATGATTATTTTGCTTAAGAAAATTTGCGAATTTTCTTAAGCAAAAAAATTTGTCATTACCCTATAAAATTATTACTTTTAAATGAAATAGATGAACAGTCACGTGCGGAACAAAGGGTTGACTTTTCCGTGGAATGCCCCTGATTAGTTTTATGTTAATATTTTGAAAACATGAATTTCATCGTGATTATAAATTTATTAACATGTGCAACAACATAAAACGTGAACTGGGCGACTTATTACACTTCGAGAAAAACTAAGTTTAAGTTTTTTGACTCAAAAATTATTAATACCTTTATCAATTCAGGTTCTGAACTTTTTTTTTTTTTTTTCGTTTTTTTTCTTCCCCTATTGTACTCGTCGAAAATGTGATTAGCTTTCGCGAATGTAATCCAAGGAAGCATTCGAACTCACACTTTAAACTGAATTTCGAAAAACAAATTTTAATTATATATTTAAAAACAGAAAAAGTGTTTCGATTTTGTTTAAATTATAATCGTGTTTAAAGGACACTACGTATTACTTCCTAAACTGTAAATTATATGAATTAAAAATGTTGCTTGTATTACAGAAGTCAAAATCAGAGGGTTTTCAAGCATTTAACAATGCAATATTACTTTTTGAATTTTAGTTCCAGTTGATTATTTGCAACTTAATTGTAAATACTATACTCTTATTGTAAATACTCATAAATATTAGATTTTGACTTTAACAAAGAGAACCGTTACATTATTTTTTACTATATATGTCTTCAATATCAATCAAATGACATAAATTTTCAATTCATTCATCATCTTTATCTTCGAGCTTAAATTACTTTTCCGAATGCAGGATAATTTAGTTCTTCTGTAATGGGGAATTGAATTAAATCCTATTAATAGGAGCTACGACAGTACTTTTTGCCCACAATCTCAGTTAATAATCCACAACAAAGTACTAAATATTAGGCGATCCACAAATATCTATTAGAGTTTCCCCAAGATTTGTTAAACTTATTTTATTTGCGTTTAATCTCCAATGGTCATTTCGGAATGTTTCCAACGGAAATCTGTATTTATGGAAAACAATAAAGAAACCCAAGAACAAATTCTCACTTCCGACTTTATTTCTCCAGAAAGCATTATGTTCAAAGAGCTAACATTTTTCTTGCAAATACATTTTGAGACACCATCAAAAATAATCATTCTACTACAATACTTTTTGCCTTACAATCTCAGTTAATAATTAAACAATGCAATAGCTAAATATTAGAAAAACTACAAATCTAGATTGAAAGCTTCAAAGTTCTGATAAACTTATTTTACCAACGTTTAATCTAAAATAGTCCTCTCAGAATTTTTCCAACTAAAAACTGTACCTTTGGAAAACAATAAAGAAACTTTTGAACAAATTCTCAGTTCCCACTTGATTTTGCCAGAAATAATTTCGTTCAAAAAGCTTACGTTTTTCTTGTAAATGCATTTTGAGAAACTCCTGAAATCTCAGTCGATAATTGGCTAAATATTATAAAAACCACAATTCTACATTCAAAATTTTGTTAAACCAAATTTGTCTAAGTTTAATCGAAAATAGTCCTCTTAGAATTTTCATAACGGAAAGCTGTATTTATGGAAAACGATAAAGAAACCCAAGAACAAATTCTCACTTCCCACTTTATTTCTCCAGAAAGAAATTCGTTCAAAGAGCTAACGTTTTTCTTGTAAATGCATTTTGAGACACTCCACCAAAAATAATCATTTCTTCCTCATTGAATATATTTCCATAAACCGAAACTTTCTAGCTAATCTCCTTCCATTCTGAAAAGAAACCAATTTGCAAATCCTTTTCTTTCCAAAGCTTTAACAAGATTTTTCTCCCTTATTTTATACGCTTCTTATTTATTAAGTGCGAGAAAAACCCTTTGGGGGGTATTGATTGGGTTTGTCGCAGAACAAAGAATATTTATAGGTGGAAAGCAAGCCTTGAGAAAATAGATAAATAACTGTGTTTTTAGAACCCCTCCGCCCGTGACTATTTTCTTCTTTTTTTGTATTGGTGGGAAGACGGTGAAAAATCAAACTATCGTGCATTCAGTTTTTCAGTCAACAAAAGGTAGAATTCTTACTTTTCACTTACCAAAACCATTGAAAACTCGATAAATGAGGCTTTTTTTTTTCAATAAAAGAACTCACACAGAGAAATTGAAAAACTAAACTCACTCTGAAAGATTTTCTCACCCTCAGCCTTAATAGAGAACGGGCGCTTCATAAACTTTCACCACTCCTTACGTATTAAGACCTGATTATGATAAATCGGTTTCACAGAAAAGAAAAGAGGTAACTAAGATTTTTTTTTTTAAGTAAGGGGAGAAGGAGGGATTTTAAAAGTAAAAAGGGCATTCGCAGCAGTCGATTGCTCCTCCCCCCCCCCTTACTTTTCGCAATTTGTATTTTTCGTATCCTACGTATGGTCGAGGTTTAAAGAAACTTTTTAAAAGTTATGAGTTTTAACTTTATTTGTTCATTTTACTCCCTTTTCCCGTTATTTATAATTTTCTATCTTAAGTTCACTTCTATTCAGTAGTTACATTTATAATACACTAGCTGTTCCTGCGCGGCTTTGCCCGTAGTAGAAAATTAAAAGGTTATTTCGTTCGCCTGTATATTTACAAATAATAGATGATGAATTTGCTCGCCCATGGTCGCATGGTAGTTTGCTCGTCCGCGTTTATGGTAAATTTGCTCGTCCACGTAATCGTAATTTGCTCTTGCATGCTATGATAATTTGCTCAGCAAAATGTTCTTAAAATTGGAATAGAAAAAGAACAAAATAGATTTTTCAAAAAATTGCTTCCTGTTGTTTTTACAGTATAATACTGGTAGCTGAGGTTCCAAACTAAAACTGTAAAATTAACAATTCTAAACTAAAATTTGCAGTAATATACTGTCTTATAAAATAACTTTACTGTAAAATTTACAGCCGTAAACTGTAAAATTAGCAGTAGTATACTGTCTTTTAATAAAATTGCCCTGTGAAATTAACAAGGATCAACTGTAAAGTTAGTAGTGATATACTGTTTTTTAATGGAGTTGCCCTGTAAAATTAAGTTACAAGCTGTAAAATTAGTAATAATATACTGTTTTATGAAGGAATTGGGCTGTAAACTTTATAATGATAATATGTAAAATTAGCAGTTAAATTAGCTATTCTAGACCATAAAAGTAACAGTAGTATACGGTTTTATAAATGATTTGTACAGTAAAATTAACAGCAGTAAACCATAAATTTACCAATTATTAATAATTTGTATGCAAAAGGTCTTTTTTTCCTATCATTGTCTCTTTTCATAGCCAAAATCACTGCTTTTGCAGCTGAAAAACACTATAGAAAAGTTAAGCAATAGATTCTGTATGTACGTAGTAGAAAACAGATCACATACAAAATCTGTCCTTTTCCAAAGTTTTTCAGCAACAAAAATATTGTTTTAGGCTATGAAAAGCGACAATGAAAGACATATAAAAGCCTTTTACATAAAAATAATAAACTATTACTAAATATATAATTTATTAATACTAATTTCATTGTACCCAAAATAAATCAATCCCATCTCCAACACCTGTCAGAGGGGAAGAAGTGTCGCATGCTCATTTCTACAAAAAACATTTAGCTCTATTGCAAACTTAAAAATTTACGAACAGAAGAAAATTGCTAAATATGGTCTGAATACTTATTTTAAGAACAATTATAGCCTTTTCATAAAACAAATTAACTTTCGATCAATAAAGGTAGTAAAAATAAGAAGATGTAACTATACATAACTGAAAATACTACATCCTAACTTCATTAGAAGTTTTTTTTTTTTTTTTCATTTTCAGCATTATTGCGTTGCTAAAATGTTCAGCATAACGTGGGAAATATTTTTCAGTACACAATCCATTATACCTTTAAGTTTATTATAACTTTATATACCATTCTGTGTTTTTTTTCCCCTTTTGGTCAAACTAAGATTATTTTCATGGTTCTCTTCTTTTTTAACACGCTTTTATTAGCTTCACTTGACTTGTATGTTTGTAACTCTCCTTTGGACTAAAAGCTAGTGACTTATTACTGTTAGTACATTAAACCACTTTATGAGCGTTCGTGGCCGAGCGGTCTAAGGCGCGGGTCTTCGCTGACGTCCACCTCCGGGAATCATTCGGCGTGTGTTCTAATCCCGTCTACACCGAAATTAAATTTATGATCTTGCAACTCAATTTTCGCCCACTTTTTGTGATCGGCTTCTTTTAAAATTTGGAAATGCAAATAATAGTTTGGAAATTAAAGTAATAGTTTAAAAACTAAAAAAACACGCTTTTGTAGCAAAATGAACTAAAAAGTTAAAAATAAAATAATAGTTTAAAAAACTAAACTAAAAAAACACGCTTTAATAGCAAAATGAACTAAAAAGTTAAAAATAATCTTTGGATGACAAGTATATAAAGTAATTGATCAAAAAATAAATTTTACTGTAACAGAAAAAAAAAAAGCGTGGGGGGCTTCTTATCAGTTGTCTTAAATTTCTTCCACTTCTTATCCATGCAAAAATGTAAATAGGCAGCTCTCCACGCTTTTTTTTATTACAATAAAATTAAGTGTTTGGTCAATTACTTTATATACTTGTCATCCAAAGATTATTTTTAACTTTTTAGTTCATTTTGCTACTAAAGCGTGTTTTTTTTTTTTTTTTTTTTTTTAGATTTTTAATTTAATGTTATAAGTTGTACTTGAACCTGCGTTATTTGGGAAATACCACTGACAAACTAACTTTGTATTTCATACCATGTAAGCAGTATTCGGCATTTAGATTGCACAGAACGGATTTTATTTTAAATGAATATTATAGAATATGTATATTTGATCCTATTAACATTTTAATGTTTACATAGAAGAAAACAATAAATATGTGTTGGTTCAAAAGTCCAGAGCTATTGAAAAGAAACAATTTTTCACTCAGTATGAAAAAATCTGTCAGGTTTATGGGTACAAGGTACAAAAGTAATAAAGTTAAAAATTATTTTTACTACTCCAAAAATTATATAACTATACATTTTGTCACACTGTTTTTACGAGAAAAAAAACAGAACATTCACACCATTGAAAGTTTATCAAATTATTTTATTTAACGCCTAAAATTACAGATTAGTAGTTTTTACGGCGGACCTTAGGTTGGGTAAAATCGAAAAACACTCACGATGAAGTTCCCCTTTAATCTTTGGGATGAAAGTAGACTCAACTAAAATTTTCTGAAAACAGTGCGAAATCTTCGGAAACTATGAGTGAGATCCCCCCCCCCCCCCCTCCCGTTAAAACTCTTCAAATATGCGTACAAAAATCCTTCAAATCACTGAAAAATCCAGTAAAAAAATATTTTTTAAGATAATTTTTCTCAATTTTAAATTGCGTTGTTGGCCCAAAATTTTCGGAATTTTTGGATCAAAAAAACACTTGCCTTGAACCAAAAAAAAAAGAAGAAGACTAAACGACATTGGTTCATTGACATTCGTATCGTAACATTGAGCATGACAACACACCACAAGAATCAGTTCAACGGTCCTAATATGACTCGCGGACCGCAGGTCGGACAGCAATGTCTTTCAAAATTGTTGATGAAGTCATCTTTCAAACAATAAAAACGGACCACATGGACCAGTATTGTGACTCCCATGCGATCGGCGGACCCTAAGTAAAGAAAAGATAGTGAACACCTTGATCACGTCATGCTTTAGTCGGGGGGGGGGAAACCACATAGCAATAGCAAACATTGGAAAAGCTTGACCAAGCAGAAATCGCGGATAACCTTGAAGCGGGAAAATGATTCATTTCATTTGTAATAGATAGAATCAGTCGGAAAGCGCCGAGTAGTAAGAGGTGCGTTCTCGTTGATCCTATCTATTACAATATAATAACGAATAACCTATTAAAAATAATACAAATGATGTTTCCGCCTCAAGGTCATCCGTCGTCTCTTTTCGAATCGTAAAGATTAACAAACAGTTGAGCACAAGGATCAACTTCAAAAATCCCATGTGGCCCGCTGACCGTAGGATGGGCAATCGCGCCTAAGAACACTCTGAACAAGTCCCTTTTTAAGTAATAATAATGCGCCTAATGGATCAGCATCACGGGCCACACATTGTCCGTGGGTTATAGATAGGGTGAAACCGGTTGACACTTTCAATCAAGTTCCCCTTCCATTCAAAAAAAAAAATTAAGATCTGCGCATTTGTTTTCGATTCCACAGACATCAGTGTCGTGGGCCTCATATGAACCACCGACTGTAGGTTGTGCCCCAGTTCCACTAAAAACTCTCATTCAAGTTTCATTTCAAACTATAACTACGGGTCTCCTATGACACACGGGCAGGGGCGGAGTGGATACCCTCAGAGAGCGCAAACCTAGACTCCAAAAGGGCGCACATCGGGCACGCAAAAAGTTCAACGACGCAAAAAAAGGGGGGGGGGACTTCACAAACCCCGAAGATGCACTAATTTAAGTGCAAAAAAAAAAAAGCAGGAAGTGCACTGGTTTGAGGGTGCAAACGCAAAAAGAAAGAAGCAGCAAAAGGAGCAAAGAAATAAAAGCAAAGTTTTTGAAATTTAAAAAGTAAAAATAAAACGGAGATAAAAATAAAAACAAATTAATTAAATTAAATGAATAAAGATAAAGAACTGAAAAGCAAAGGCGCACAAGTTTAAGGGCGCACAGGAGAGGGGGCACACCGCCACCCCTGTCGTGCATCCCCACCCAACCCGTGGGCCGATGGCCGTGAGGAGGGAGAAACGATGGTTGGGAAATACACAGCGACGCACATTAACTAGCCCTCTTTTTGGGCCAGTTAAAAATTAAAATGTAAGGAAATTGGCGTTAGTTAAACGAGCTCAAAGTTACAAAAGTTTCGAATAATCGAGTTTCTACTGTAGATCTCAAAAAGGAACATCTACTTTTCTAAATGAGCATGTCTTTCAACGCGAATAAAATATGACGAACAATGCATAATAATGAAAAGATTCTACTTCAAATTAAAAAAGCTGTAATTTCGAGAACGCAACAGTGCCAGATCAGGGATGAAAAGCTTAAAATTCTAAAGTATAGCCAGGTGCGCTCCGAACTTAAAATTTTTGGGAGGTTTAAAATCTTAATTTGAAGAATGGAACTCACATATTTGCCGATTAATAAAATACGGCGCATTCACACATTAAGTAGGTATATCTAATGAAATGGGAGAAATGGGACATTCGAGCACTCAAACATTGCAATTATATTGCCGAATCGTCCGAGAAAATATGCCCAATGTGGCAATTTTTGGGAGGTCATAGAGACCCCCTGTGACCTCCCATTTGGTACTTCGGAATATAGCTTCTAAAATTATTTTTATGTTCAGAAGTTTCAATAGCACTAGTGGATTTTTCCTGAAGTAAAACTTTGGTTTCCTGCTGACGCAAATATAAACCTTTTAAAGACAAGTGTTTCGTGTTTGTATCTTATGATGCTTACTTTTTACTAGTTTTTTTTTTTTTTTTTTTTGGAGTGCTTCATTGATGATTTTTTTATTATTATTTTAATTTTGATAGATTAGTATGAAGGCTGGTTCCAGAATTCAAAGTATTTTGAGTCGTTCAGACATCATAGTATTATATTTCCAGAGTGATCTGCTGAGCAAATAATTCAGCAGAACACATGCAAACACAATATCAGTAAACTTGATATTGTTTGGATTTCTCTCGGTCACGTTTTTATTTTATTTATTTATGTATTATTCATTGAATTATGTACAGTGTATAAAAGCTACTGACGCTAACTAAAGCATCTTATTTTAAAGTTTATCATTAAAATGCTCAAATACAAATTATTAAAGAATTTAAAACTGAACATAAAAAAAAGAACAGAAAGAAGGAAGTTAATCGCGATAGCTTAACAAGTTACTAGAAAACATAAGGATTTGAATGTTTCGTACTAACATCCTATGTAACACAAAATATAATCGTAAACAAAGAGTATCCGGTCTAGTACTTTAAATGCGATCAAGAAAGAGTCGATTGCTGTTTAAATCTAGTTATAGTTTCAGAAAATATTTCAAAACTATCATACGCACAGTAAAATGTTAAAAATAACAATTTTTGAGGAAAATGTAATGAATAATGTAACTAGCACTTACCTTCAACTTGGATTACAGCTGAGCAGTCCGGCCTCAGCAGACCCGAACTATCAACAAACATGGCTGACAAATATCTTGAATTCATTAGTTTATCTTTGAAACTTCCCGTATGAAAAGAAACACCTTTTGCGCATCGTTTTGCGCAATCTAAAACAGTTTTACAGTTTTTCTCCGTTATTTAGCAGAGCAGTATTAAAATGTAGGAAAAAACTGTATAATACTGTAAAAACAACAATTATTTTTTGCAGTGTGTGTCTAGCTGGATAGCACAAAGTCGCTTTCCAGTTAGCGGCTGGAAAATAATCATGGGGGGGGGGGGGGGCATCAATACTATCTGATAGATGATCAAGTCCTCATCGGAATCTGAACCATAATTGTTATCCACTCTACTACGAGCATTTGTCCAACAATTAGAATATTTGTTTACATTCGTTACAATAAAGTACATAAATTATTATGTATTCATAAGTAAGATTCAATTCATTTAATCTGTGAGAAATTACATTTTAAGTTCCTTTCCTTTGTTTACAAACCGATTCAAAACTAATTTATCATACACATACACAAGTTCACCCCCCGCCTTTATTGTATTTTACAATTTTATTCTTTGTAACTTTATTATTTTGATCAAATCTCTGGTTGGAACGTTTTGTGCATGAACAATTAGTTTGTCAACTTCAACAAGTGGTTCACACCTACAAGTCGATTTACTGCACAAATTCTAAACGATACGTTAATTCGATTTAGCAGATGAGTTAGAGGAGACTGGAGGCTAATAGGACAAATGAATTTTCTCGAGAAACAATTCAATTTATAGCTTTGAAATGTGTTACTACATAGCACTAGTAGTACTGCACATGAATATGTATGAACCATTTCCTTTTCATTATGTGATTGGACAGCAAAGAAGACTTGATCAAGCATCAAGATTTAAAAAAAAAATGTTTTATCACTTTCATTTAATAGTTGTTTCTGTCAACGTTCATCTCTTCTTCCCACAACATTTACACTTGCTATTTTGAAGCTTTACAATATATTCTGTTACAATTCTCATTTTGTGTTATTTTTAGTTAGTTAACCAAAATTTGGTCTAATACTTAAGAAAAGTGGCATGAGAGTTAGTGGAGTTTTTCAGATGGGGTCTCATGGGACATGTCCTCTTAGACCCCTAGCTTGATTAAGAGGAATTATAAGATCTAATATTTAATTTGGCTTACATGTTTTGTGAAAGAACATTATTAGGATATTAATTTTTGAGCTGAAATTGCACTTTTTTAAAACTATATTAGTGATGCCGAAATACAGTTTTTGATATCACTGATATGAAATGCTTTTTTAATGCTCATTTACACGGATGTATTTTTTAAATGCCTCGAGTTAAAGAAAATAAAACTGATAGAGAAATATGATGTCTGTTGATGTAATGAGCGTTGCTGTGAAAAATATGAAAAATAAATAAATAAATACATAAAAGGCGACATAGTTTAGATACTTAGTTGCTGTTAAGAAATACTATCGATGAAAAGAAAACTCTTATTTTGAACCTTAAATGTGTTCCAAACCCTATTTCTACACGTGAACAGGAAAATTCTTTGGTAGGATATTTGACTATCTAAAGTCCGCCCCGGGTGTCACCAGTCTGGGGGATGACACCCATTGTGAAATTGCAAGCTATTGATAAATATGAAGCTAAAATGCACTTTTAAGCCGACAAATTTAAAACATTTCCGGGGATGAACCACCGAACCAGCCTATTTTATGCCCCTCATCATGGTGTGAACAATATACTCTGGATTAGGTTCATATTGTCAATACTTTGACCAAGTAGTGACCTCTTATACCAGAAAAATGAAACCCATTATCATTCTTTGTTTGAAATAATCACGGGGCCATCAATTTCAGACACTCCTTTACTTTTTTGACCTCTCAACGCACACATGCATCTAGGGCAAGGTATATGAAAAACGTTCATAGTTTTTATTTGCCTTTTATACATTATCGCACTCAAAATTTTGCTATAACACAATTGTAGTTTTTTCTGAAAAATTTGCGAATTTAATGTTAGCGTAGAAAATTAAAATTTCTTCTTTTTTTGCGTTTGTGGGGGGGGGGGGGGAGGGGACACCAAACATTTCCTCCCCGGTTGTCACCAATGCTAGGTTTGCCACTGATTACAAGTATATATGAAAATTATAAGAAGAAACTTTTTAGTTGAGTTGTGAAATCTTTGCTTTGTCACATGTTTCCAGTACATTATTTTTTGAAAAATTCCATAATAGTGGATTGTTTGCTCAAGGGCACCTTTTGGGAACACTTTTCTGACTCCCTTATCCTCTTCCTCATCTACCATATTTTACATTTAATATTTATCAATTTATAATCTTCTAAAATGTGTATATTTCTTTGTGTTATTTAGTTTAGTTATCGACTGCGCTATCTTTTTTTTTCTTTTGTAACAGCAGAGACACACATTTGATAGAATAGTGGAAATATTTTGATGGAATATTAATGTTGTTTTTCTCGCCCATTGTCGGCGGAAAATATTATTTTATATTTTTTCGTCAACACATATGTTCTTACTTAATTTATTTCAAATTTATTCAAAAGTTTTCTCCACAAAAATATCTGCGAATGCTGATCACTATTATTCGAATATCCGGGGAAATTATTCGATTATGCTTGGATCTTTAACATTGCGTCTATGAGGGAATATTCGGTTCCGGGAGGTTTTATTCGTATCGTATAAGCGGGGTATTCGTTTATCCGTTATCCGATTAAACGGGGCTGACAGCATATCTAATAAAACATTTTTACTTAATAGACCGTTTTTATCTTTTTTTCAACAATTTTTGTATTTAATTAAAAGAATGAATTCATAAAGGGAAGTCATAATTGAAGTTTACTGGGATCCATTACCGTTTTAACGAAATTCCTAAATTTTCTGCTCTTTGTGAAGTGAAAAATATTCCTCTTTGACATTAAATTCCAGACTTAAAATACAGAATGAATTATCTGTAGTTTGATCTTGCTATTGAAGGAGATAACGTTCTCCTGGCTTCCTGCTTTGTCACTAGGTAATTTACTCTCAGATTGACCCACTGAATAAACCGTTTTGAAACGTTTTTTGGAAATTTATTAACAAAAATGCGTCTATACAGTAGTGGCCAGAATTATAAAGACAACTAAAAAATGTACAAAAAAATATTACTTCAAAGTTCGAAGTAATTTAGCGAAAACTTTGCTTGAAAAGTGTTTGTTACTCTAAAAACCCTTGTGGAATGCAAAATTCAAAATATGAATGTTTTGCTATAATTAACACAAAATGTCATTTTAAAAAATGGACAAAACTATAATGACAACGAATGTTTCACCCTCGAATACGCTAATATATATATATATATATATATATATATATATATATATATATATATATATATATATATATATATATATATATATATATATATATATATAAATGAATGTTTGTCTGTATGTCATCCATGAACTCAAAAACTACCCGGCAGATTTGACTGAAACTTTCATCGTTTGTTATTTTTGGTACTGGGAATGTTTATAGACCAGTTCGAAAAAAATCCGATCGATAGTTCTTTTTTTATTCCAATTTAAGTCACAATCCATTGGCTAAATACGAATAAAATTATCGGCAGCAGAAATTAATTCGCGTGAAAGATCTCATTGATAAGAAGTTAGCTGTTGCCATTTTTCTTGAGTTTGAACAAATAAATTCTTTCTTTATTGTTTTATGGCTTTTCATGCAACGGGGGGGATTTAAAACTTTTTCTATTTGATATTTTTAGCGATTGATTGATCTTGCAAACTGCGTGAGTACAAAATTTGAGTATAGTCACGGCTTCACTTGATACCTGGACCGATTATTATGAAAATTGCTATATATATGTATTTTTCCAAGGAGAAGGTGCATAATATGCTCATTGAAGCCACTCGCCACCAGGTGGCACTGCAGAGTAGCAACTTCTGCCCCGTTCAACCGACTGTCATGAAAATCAGTATAATGATGCATTTTTTTGTTGGCGTAGCAACGCGCGTCGGGTACAGCTAGTAATTAATAAATTTTCTCTTTTTTTCAATCACTAATATCAATTTCAACTTCATCAAATTTGAAGAACGTTTTTGAACACTTTTACTGAGACTCTTTCGATAAAGGAAATGAGTTCTTGCTTGTTTCGATATTATCATTTTTGTGTGCTTCGAGAACCAGAATACCCCACAAATTTTCCATTGCATTGACATGTCAGGCCTTCTGTGTAGCTAGTCGAATGTTTTCAGGAAATTAACATCAAACCCTGATTTCGAAAGTTGAGAAACATGTAACAACTCATTATCCTAATGGAAAAAAGTCTCCACTCATAATTAACAATGTTTCTTAGAAGAAGATTATTCACCAATATATCTGCATAACTCTCAGAATTTATTATGAACTGCTTAAAAACCATCGAAGTAGTTTCCGTTCTTTGGGAAGCCTTTCCAAACCATTACTGAACCACCTGAAAATGTACACTTGGCAGAAATTTCTATTTCTTCGCAGAGATCATAAGAAGCATCGCTAACTATACGATACATTCTAAATTTAACTTTTTCTCATCGGAAAATATTACACCATCCCACTTTTTACCGAATCTAAGTTAATTTCTAGCAAACTCTGCTCCCAGTCCTTTATGAAATTTTGTAATAGGTTGTCGTGACATTAGCTTTACAAAACGAACTTTTTTTTTTCCTTTTTGTAAAACACGTCAAACAGTTCGCGCATTTCATCATAAAATCAATTTCCGTCGTTAATTTCTCACCTAATTTCCGTAGATGTTTTTTTTTTTCTTTTTTGAAGCAAGCTCCTCTTACTGTAACTCTTTACACACGCACAAAAAGAAATGCCCTAGTTGCACGTCATTCTCGACTATATTATCTAAGATTTCAATAAAAATTATTAGGAATCATTCTCTATCTATTCAGCTTTGTTGCAATAATACAAGCAGTAAGTCCTGAAACTTTAAAAACATTCACTTTCCTTTTCTTATATTCTAAAAGCTTCGTACTTAGCGGCATGACTATAGAAAGAGAATGCGAGGTTCGATTCGCTTACTGAGTGTTTGTATCATGAAGATGTTCAGCGTGAAGAACAAGAAACGGGTAATATTTTTCTTTTTAAAACATATAAGTACAGTTGTTCTTATAATTTTGTCTTTACATATGAATTCTCCATACATATTTCCATGAAAAAAATGCTTTATTTACCTTTGATTTCTAGAAATAAAATTTGCATAATTTTCCGCCGCACCGTTTTTGAGATTTCCCGATATTTCCATTGTCCTTATAGTTTTGACTACCACTGTACATTTAGACTTCTTCCTTTTTAAGGATGTTCAACTTTTTAAGTGCCTGTAAGCCATATATATATATATATATATATATATATATATATATATATATATATATATATATATATATATATATATATATATATATATATATATATATATAGTCTATTCTCAGTTTTATATTTTCCCCCTGAAAATAAGCTTCAACGCGAAAACTTTCTGTATATGTCCGCTAATTTCTCCCGCTTACACCTTCGGGCGAGTAATAAAGGTCATGGGGGGAAAAAAAAGAGATCGTCCAGTAAAACCCAGTGATGAAAACAAATTTATATATATATATATATATATGTATATGTATATATATATATATATATATATATATATATATATATATAATAGCAATATAAAATTTGAACAAGAAAGAACATAAAATTGAATCAAAATCCCTTTTTTTTGGGGGGGGGGATCAATCAGGGATTTTGATTTACTTTTACGTTCCTTCTTGTTCAAATTTTATATTGCTATTAAATTTATCGTCTACCAGTACCAAAGTGCTGCCTGTGGCGCCTATTGAACTGAGTTGTGAAGCCTGATTCAATTTAATTTAAATTGTCCAGGTTTAAAATGCAGTTTATGTCGATGTATCACAGTATATATATATATATATATATATATATATATATATATATATATATATATATATATATATATATATATATATATATATATATATATATATATATATGTGTGTGTGTGTGTGTGTGTGTGTGTGTGTGTGTGTGTGTGTGTGTGTGTGTATGAAATGTTAGTGAAATAATTAGCGACCATAATCTTAAGTTATTCATGATCGAATTTTTAATTCAAGTTTTGAAAAAATATTTTCACTGAAACGTAAATACATACTTCGTGAAAAGAAGTAAAAATAAATACAGCGTTGAAAATGTTTATTCATTAACTCGCAACTTTTTTGCATTGAAAAAGAGACTTCTTGTCGCTAGTGAAACACACGTCTGCTATTGTTTGCAAATTTGTGATTTTTTAACTTTGTTTTTATCGGGTGCTCATCCCCAAAGAAGTGATGGCAGCCCTTAAATACTACGGAGGGTCCCCAGAAGAGGGAGATCCACCCCTCCCCCCCCCCCAATGGAGAATAACAGCGTTACAAAACTTCAAACGGTGAAATCTGAGCCATGCCCCCCCCCCCCCCGGATACATCGTTAAAACTGCATCTAGCATATGGCACCTTTTAGGGTAAAGCACTGTAGCACTAGCGACCCCTCCATCCTTAAGGGTGCCATTTGGTTCCTTATAACACCCTTTTAGCACCCCTATGTCACCCCTAGAGATCTTTTAATGGTGCTATTTGGCCCATTATGACACCCTGAGATGCTTAAATATCACTCATAAGCTTTAAGGGGGCTTATGGGAGATATTTAGTCCTAAGACACCCCTAAACCTAGGGTACCATAGGGGTATCACGGATAGCCGAATGATACCCTTAAGAAAGTACTTCTGGTACTGCAACGTTTTACCCTAAAAAGGTGACGTAAGCAACAAGCAGTTTTAACACTGTAGGCACCAGAGTGTTCGTTTTTTTATATTTTGATACTTTTATTGCTTTGAATTATACTCTGATCATGTTCAGAGTCAAAATTGCATTTCTAATAAAGACACGTTTAATGACAAATGAACGTTATCCCCCCCCCTTTTTTGTGTCGAATCAAGAATTTTGCGGCGAATCTTTCCGTCAATCTGTTCTCTGTTTCACCACAGTGGATAATGCAACATTTTTTTTAATTAATTTCAACTCTGGACGCTTGAAGCTTCTGATTAACCAATGGTTGTTGCTGTCAATTACTTCATTGATATACAAAACGTTTTGCGAATAATCAACTTGTTTGTACCATCTAATATTCGACGCATTTTATCGAAGCATTATGAGAAAAACATTATAAAGTCTACTCAAAAAATAATTGAGAAGCCAGAGTGAAGATACGTTAGAATTTCAGAAAATGTTGTTTCAGTTCTTCAAAGATATTAATAAAAAATACATCAAGTTCTGGAAAATAAATAAATAAATCGCCTAATGCGAAAATAGGGATGCACTGATAAGCAAGTGAGTCGATTACCAATTAATCAGCAAAAGATAACCGGCCGATGACGATTAGTTGGCTGTCGATTTATTGTCATGACAATAATTTTTAATACTAATTTTTATCGCTATTTTTTTAAACAATTTAGATTTTTCTGAATTTATTTCTATGAGCAATGATCTGTTTTTCTCCATTTTCATATTTTTTTTCTTTGAAGTAAAGTTTCAAAATTGTATTCAAATTATGTAAACCAATTCTCTTATTTTTAATAAAATTATATTCTGGTTTTAACTAGGCATGAAAATTCAAGTATTTCTAGTTTAGAATCGACTATTAACTGGCTATGACTGTTTGTCAAAACATTTTCACCGTTTAAGGATTTTTGAGAGTCCCAATTGTCCTCTTTTGTAACTCAAATGAAGAAACGCACATTCGCAACCTGCTTATTGGGAGGCATGAGAGAGTATAAGCAGCTAATATTTTACTGTATTCCTTGTTCTGGTGCATTTTGTTTGTATTTTTTGTCACTTCTTACTGCCAGTCAGTGGAAATAATTTTTAAAAAAAGTTTAGAATCGATTTTTTTTAACTATTAGTAGCCATTTAATGCAGACGAATCTTTGAAAATTATAGGGGAGAGCGTTGTACCTTGGGACACTGCTAAATTCTAAGAATCTCTTTTTAGCAGTCGTGTTTTTTGTAATCTCTAACAGTAAAATTCACCACTAAATGGTGCCATAGTAACGATCAGAATTAAAATAGTAAAACTGATGATTTTGAGAGGGAAAGAAAATTTCATGACTCCAAAGTGAATATTTTCTTCATTTGAATTTCATTTTCTGTCTTTGTATTTGTAAAACTAATCAACTGAATTTTATTTTGTTATAAAAGAGAAGTACTTTAAATATTTTGGTTATGAGAAAATAATGATAGTGCAACTAGATTGACCATCATTTTGGTTTTCCTTAAACCGCGTTTTGATTGAACCTCGGGACAGCCAAACATATTGTACCTTAGGACAAGTCCCGAGGTGCAACATATGCTTGGTTCTTAATAATTAAGATATGTTTAGGAATACGGAAAAGTGTTCTAATCTTATGTAGTCCTTTAAACACATTTAATGTTAGATAATAATTCATTAATTCATTACGTATAATTCATTATTCATAATTTAATTCTTTACCATGAAAAAAATAATTTTTTTGTTTTTTGGTGCAAAATTGGTTAAAGTATAGATGTTTCCTGAATCTTGAAGGATTCTTTTGGTACAACAGGATGTGTCCCAAGGTACTATAGGTTGTTGTACCATGGGACGGTTTCGAACTCCTAATTTAAATGGCTGGCAATATTTTATTTTCAAACTGTCTGAATTTAAAAAAATATATATATTGCAGAGAAATATAGTGGGGTAATTTAATGTGACTTTTAGATTTTATATTTGATTTAAGTAATTGACGTTAAAAATTAAAATATGAAAAGTGTCCCAAAGTACAACACTCTCCCCTAAGGTAATTTTGAAGCACGATGCTAAAGGTAGGGTGTGGGGAAAAGTATTGATACCACACAGGATATGTGTCCAACACTGTATATATGACAGGTATACAGATTAGTTGAAAAAATAATAAATTTAACCAATTAAGTGTGCTTCAAAGTAATTATAATATTAAATTAATAAAAACATGTTTAATAATACTAAATTTATTGTGAAATGAAAAAGGTCGTAATTTTAAAAAGAAAAATATAAAATGTTGTAATAGTATGCATAAACAGTAACCGAATAACAAAAAAAAAGTTGAGTCTAGCACACCATCAAACGATTGTGGAGGGGGGGAGGAGAGAGAGAGAGAAAACTGACAGTCATACATTCATGACAGACATACATTCATTAACCGTCTCATTAACATCCTAATTTTTTAAAAAATAGTTTTCCATAAAAAATATTTTAAAAACTGATTTAATTATTTTTAATTGTATATTGTAATTAATATTAATTTACAAGATAATGTTACCTTTTGTTGCAGAAAATTGCATTTATTTATTATTTATGAGTTCATTCAGCGTAGTTTTTTCTTTTAAGCGTACTTCAAGTAAGTTTAATTAAAACAAATGTCTTTGCTAATTAATCGATGAAAATATGCCGATTATAAATATTCGGCAAAGTTGCCGATGACGCAATAAAATCGTTTTTATTGTTGCCATAAAACAGAGGTGAATACAGGAGGAAGATCACGGGAGCCATGACCCCCCCCCCCCCCCAAACAATTGATCAAACAATTGATGAATAAAATGTAAACAATTGCAGCTATCTTTTTAATTCATTAAAAAAATTAAAGTAAGCTTTTAAAATATTATTATTCTTCATTGCTTATGAAATTTATTAGTAACGTTCTTGTTCTATTAGATGCATTATTCCTGATAGATTTGGGGCATTTTATTGACATCTAAGCAGTTTCAGAAATTTTTCGCACCCAAAACCATAGGTTCGTGCGAAAGGGAGGGATTGGCGGGGGTCATACCTCAGTATTATCCCCCCCCCATTTAAAATGCTAGTCTGTATCCACCCTGCCGTAGAAATATACTTTGCTTACCTGCATCCACATGATCCCAGTGATAAGGAAAATGCATATTAATATACTATATAGCACACGATATATAATTTCAAGTTATTACATAATTAATCCATTCTGAAATAAATGTAACCGATCTATGAAAAATATAGACGAGTGTGCCAAAAATATAATTTATTAATTGAAAAAAGAAAAAAAAAACATGGATAAAAGGAGATGATAAAACGAGTGCCTAACTTAAGCTACAATGAAAAAGTACTTGTTGAATTTAAATTCCATTGCATTAAAATTATAAACAGAAAGCTCTTGACGGATTAGTTATTTCTCTTCCTACAGAATCTCGTATTTTTCTAGGAAAATGATAGGTTTCATCTGCTTTATATCTCGTAAAAAAAAACTTGACAAAATAACGATTTCTGCTGCGGGGATTTCCAGCTTTCTACCTGTCCCCTTGTATTCTTTAATGATCCGTTTGGTACTTTATAGCTTTTCCTGAACTTTTTGCGACATTATATTGTAATAAATTTTGTGCGTTTGATGTTTCTCGATCGTCACATTTGAACTTTATCTTTTAGTTACCTTTTTTCTGTTTTTACCTTCACAATATTTTGTTTATTTCATCTTTCTTCAATTTTTTTTCCAACTTTACCTGTTTCATATACTTTATCAAACCTATTTGCCCACTTTGAAACAGAAAATGAAGGTTCGCTTCCTATCGGGGCTTGTCAGCTTGGTCCCCTCTCACCTTCATAAATCTTTTCAAATTGATACGACTCCGATTTGGAGCCAGGCTCCTTCCCTAGTTTCCGACTAGACTGACATGGCCTCTCGTCGGCCCAGCTTCCTATTATTTTATTAACCATCAGATGCCCTAAAATTGCTTCACACTGTATAGTGTATAATTATAACATATTTAATCATCTTTTGCGCATCAAGAGACGTTTTGAGGCAATCTCCCTGACTTGTATACATCTACAAGGTTTTTCCGACAAGCAATGTCAGTGAGTCGATTAGAAGGCATTTATTAACCGACCGAAAGGGGCGCTAGGCATTATGTACCTAGTGAAAGTTTTTTCGTTTTTTCCCCCCATATGTATACTATTAGTTTACTTCATATTTGTATCAATTGACAAATGTTTAGCTGAAGCCAAAGCTTGTTACAGACCCGACTCATCTCTAATGGACATCAAAGGTTAAAGGGGTATAGGTCTTTAGTATAGATATTTGAACAATTGGCATATTTTACCAGTCTTTTCTCTCTTGACTTTTTGAGTGCATTATATCAGCAATTCTCAACCGCTGGTCTGGGGGATCAGCACCGGTTCACAAAATAATTGACAGGACCTCAGAGATTTTTGCTCACCCACGTTAGAAAAACTGCCGAACTAAAAAAAAAAGGTTTCATAACAAGCATCCTGTTACATGTGTTTTAATGAAAATTTTGGAACTAATTTTCGTTGTAATATTTGTTTTTCTCGAACATTTATTTACACTCATTTTTGCGACAACTCTTTCGTATGAAATTATTTTTTTTTCTTTGTCAAAAAGAAGAAAAAAATTGCGCCAGTCCTGAAATGTTTCATAAGTTTTTAACGATCCTCAAGTCAATTTTCCCCCTTTACACACACACATACACAAAAAAAAAAAAAAAAAAAAAAAAGAGAGAGAGAGAAAACCTCACAGGTTCGCGAAGTGTTTTCAGAAGTTTTTGCCGATCCGTGGGTCAAAAAAGGTTGTGAATTGCTGTATTATATTGTATATATCTATTTACGAGGTATTCTTTTATTCTTTTTATTTAATATATGTTATGCTTAATATATGTTTTTAAGCATAACATATATTAAGTACTTTACTTAATATATGTTTTACTAATTATATTTCTAGGTGCTTTGCCAATATTAATCCCGGTCGAGGGTAAAAAGAAGACCAAAAAAAGAAAGAAGTCAACGATTGACGCAAAAGTTATAACATTATTAAATTGTATTGCAGACTATGATTGGCCGTGTGTATAAGTATAACCAAATAAAAGTTAAGTACAAAATTCAAACTTTTTGTCTGTGTTGAAACTAAAAGTTAACAGATCTTTTTTAGCCACAGGAGCTCTCATATAATTTCTATATCTCACATAATATTTATAATGTATTGCTTTTAGGTGCCAAGAATAAGGTGCTTTTTTAGGGAGGAGGGGGGGGGTGTAAAGATTGGTTCGGGGCATGAAAAATGTGAATTTAGTGCATAAATTTATTTTGTGCAGAATAGATGAATATGTTGCCAGATAATAACATCTTCTAATAAATGTTACCGTAAAATTTTATATTATGCAGCAGATTTGCATGAATAAAGAAGTATTGCCATAGTTCTTACATGCCATGTATGAATTGATGTAAATAAAGTATTATATATGTACTGCATTTTAACAAGTAATTATTGTACAAGGTAAAAAAACTGAAGTAGACTAGAGATTCCGGTGCATTTCACAATAAAATTATCGGTATAATTTAGAGTAGAAAACAAAATATAGAAAGAACTGTTCAAAATACTTTATTTAACCTTACAATTGTGATACAATCTACTGTAATTCAGTAAATGTACTCTAAAACCTTCAGTAATAAGTACCATATATTGTACAGTAGATACCTATAACTAAAAGTGAAAATGCTGTAAAAACTGCTTTTAACATAGAATTTGTGGTAAAATCTACTGTAATTTAGTCAATGTTACTGTAAAATCTATAGTAATAAGTACTATGTATTTTACAGTAGAAATCCACATACGTGGAAGAGGTTACTGTATCAAATACTGTAAATTTTATCTCAGAATTTGCGTTAGACTAAGCTGTAATTCATTAATATTACTGTAAAATTTACGGTACATTTTTTCCATCTTTTATAGTAAACTTTTACAGTAAAGTAGGATTTTACGGTAAAAAGTACTGTAAAAATTACGGTTGAATTTTTTGTTTCTTTTTACTGCAAAATCTTACAGTAAAATTTGATTTTATGGTAAAAGTTACTGGCAACATGGATGGCAGTGACTTTTACCGTAAATTTCCCGGAAAAGTTTTAACAGTGCAGGTTTTCACATATTCAAGCTTGCAAGGGCACCCATATAGTAGGGTAGGTAGGGGCTCAAGCCCCCCCCCCCCACCTTAGAAATGAGAATTTCTTTGCTTTTACTGCTTTTTTCTTTGCAAAAATGCGAGAAAAAAAATCTTTTCCAGCCATTAATGAATAAGTTATTAAAAATGTCAAACTCTAATATCTATAATATGTACTGAATTCGGTTTCCATGGGGAAAATATTCTGCTAAATCATGGAGAAAATTTCTGAGGTCCCCCCCCCCCCCGCCCTTAAAATTTTGCATATGGGCGCCCATGCAATCTTGTGAGTAACTTAATATAATCTTACTATTACAGCTAATTTATACTAGAATTATATTTTTCAACGAAGAAAATAGTTCATGAAAAAAGTTTTACGATATTAATGACAGTCATAAGCTTTATGTAAAAGTTTTTCCAATACGATAAAAGTTTGATTATTTCCTCTTTAAATTGAATCTTATAACTAAATTTTAGCAAAAAGTGTGTTGAACTTAGAAAACTTATCAGAGTACAAGGAGTTCGGATCGTTAAAGTTATTTTAGATTTTTCGCTGTGGATACACTGTGAAAAAGTCAGCAACGTTCTCGTTTTTTGTACCGTAAAATAGGATTTTACGGTGAAAAGTACTGACAACATAGATACCAGTACATTTTACAGTAAAATTTTTACTAAAGTGGAAATATTTTAACAGTGTACGTATGTGCAAGTAAACAAATCGTAATAGCATTATTAATTTATTTTACTCAAATTTAAAGCTCAAATTAAAGCTCAGACAATGTAGTTACTCATAAATATGGTATTATACAGGGGAAAATTCTGCACTGACCGTTTGAAAATATGAAACAAATATAATTAATTTTACGAAAGAGTATAATGAAGTGAATTTGAACTACTGTATAATTTAGAAAAACTTAAATAGTCTAAAGCTCTGAATCTTAGAATAAGTAACAACACGTCCGCCATCTTGGGGTTGACCGATGCTTTCTTCCAATGTCTACAATGGTGAACTACTTCATTGCAGCAGACATGGGAAGAAAGCGTAAGCTCCAAGATGGCGAACGTGACGCTACTTAATCTACGGTCAAGGGCTTCTTGGAATAGTCTGCTGCCATTTTATTGTTCCAGAGGATTTAGAAAATGCTAAAAAATATATTTTAGTTTAAGGATAATGGTCTCACCAGAGTCATTTATAGTAAATACTGCATCAACAAGACTGCACAATTTACTAACGTTTCCATAACATACATGGTATTTCATTGTTGTTTTAATTTTCTCATTGTTGTAGCATATCTCAATTGAAATTTTTTCACGTGTCCACAGAGCTTTCGCTCTTTCATACGAAATTTTACACCGATAAAACTAAGCTTCTTTATAAAAACTGAACATTTTCCCTCAAAAAAATGTAGCACTTTTGAAGTCAGTTGAATTGTCGTGAAATGACGTTTAATATTGAATCAGCTTTATAAAAGTTGATTAGTGAATTAAATCGATTTCTTTCTGTTACATTAACGCTCAAAAAGATAATTACCCCAATATGATGTTCATTTTTATAACAATATCTACCGTACAAGTGATTCAATGAAGTTTCGTTCTTCTCAACATCTGCATTTGCGAAAACCTCAAGATTTTTCAGCCTCTTCTTCCAAGGTAACTTCCTCCGTATGATTGAATGTCCTAATACACCATCTGTATAGCAGCAAGCAGCCCTCGATTCGTAAGGTACCTGTAAATACGAGCTTCTGAATGCAAAGCAAACTACAAAAGCCCGGATCTACAGGGTAGGTTACGAATGGCTTCCTTCCAGTAACGTGCAGATGCAGCTAAAAATAAATAATTAAATCTTAAAATTTTTATTTAGGAAATACATTTCAAAATTTTTAACATTATGTTCTCATTTGAATAAAAGCTACCAGAAATATGGAGAGAGAACGTCTCTGGGCTTATTGGCCATGGTCTAAAGGAAAAGATAAGATTTTTTTTTTTCTTCATTTTCCTTTAGACCACGGCCAATAAGCCCAAAAACGTTCTCTCTCCATATTGACACCGTCCGTGAAAGCCTTAAGCAGTTTCTACCAGAAATATGTTCATCAAATAACAGAAAACACTAATTTGAAGCTGTTCCATTCATTGAGACAATTTACAAATACTTGCGATTCAAAATGATTTAAAATCTTAAATAGAAGAATAATTATCGGGGATAATCGCCAAAAATTTTGACTGCGCCCCTGGATAACAACCACCTCATTTTTAGAGTGGCAAAAAGAAGAATATCACGAGCATCTAGGGACTCCTCCAAAGGCTCATGCGCCTCTAAAGTAGAGTTGAGGTGTAGGACTCCTGTTAAAACTAAGATTTAAATAAATAATCATTAACATACTAATAAATTGAAAGCTAATAAAGTAATTAATTGCATAGTCCATTTGCACAAATAAGACAAATATGCACGTATATTTTCACTTTATTCCAGGAATTTTATACCTTGGATTTTTATTAATATACATACACTGTTATAACCAGGGGTTCCAGACGAGTGAAAATATTCCCTCTAAGGTGAAAGCATAGTGCCTGAAGGTGCAATGCAAGCTAGAAAATAGAGCAGAGGAGCCGAAACAGCATGCAATCACAAAAAAGACTCATTGCGCATGCGCTTTTGCCTTAGACATACATTCAAAACCACCTCAATATGGCGGACAAATGATGATTGCGTTTGTGTGTCTTTCACATTGAATGAAGTACACTATTGGATTAAAACACAACTTTTCTAGGATTAATTTTCCGAAATTACAAGTAAGTACAGCTTTTGATCACTTTGTAGCTTTTAGGGCTTTCAAACATAGTTAAGTGGTTAAAAGTGCACTTATTGCTTTTCAGTTACCGTTACTGTCTTTTAGTTTCCGCTAACCGTTACTATCGTGAAATTTCCATCATTCAAAACGCTACTAAAAATATCTGTCATTATTTTCTTGAGTACTCGATAAGCAGCTTTTATTAATCATAAAAAAAAAAGCTATAAGATATCAATAATCAACAAGTGAGAATCTTAATAAAAATGATTCTTGTGGTACGTAGATTATAACAGAAAGCTAGCGAAAAAAAAATCTCTCTCAGTCTAGCTTTTTTTTTTTTTTTTTTTTGGCTTTTTCATTCAAGTGTTAGAATCATTTCCTATTAGCGGTTAATGTCTGGATAGCGTTATAAATTTCTTTTGGTTTTTTTAACTATCGAAAAACTTCATGTGCATTTTATTTTGTTACTCTTGATTAACGTTTCTGAAACGATTTTGTTTTTCCGTAACTGTAATATCCCTGAATATTTTTGGCTCTTCATGTAAATAATCCATAAGTACAGCTATGCTTCAATTTCGGAATACGTCATGTTTTAGTAAATGTATAATTTCTCACATTATTTAAATAATTACTCGTCTTTAAATTATAACGATTTGTGACAGATCTTTGATACCAAGTAAAGGGGTAGATATTTATTGTTTTATTAATTCTTAACATTACTTTTTGTAAAAAAAAAAAAAAAAAAAAAACTCGTCAGAACTCTGAATTTTTCACATGTTTTTAACGGCCCCAGAGTTATTATTAATATTATTTATTTTATGAATTTTTAAGAAAACGATAAAGATTTCACTGGTTCGCAAAGTTTTTCATTTGCTTTTACCGCGCCCGTGAGTCAAAAGAGCAATGAGCACTTCTTAACTATGTTGAAAACTCTGAAATATGATCAAATGCTGTAATTACATGTTTTAATCATTTCCAGTATCGAGTTCAATGTGAAAAATGTCCAAAACGAAGAATATCATAAATCAAAACAAAACTTTAAAAAAAACCACAACTGTATTCAAAAATGCACAAAATACGGGGGAGGGGAGAGGAGGATCTATAGTAAGGGTGCCATTTCTCTCTCCGAAGGATCCTTTTTTTCACTCCGGCTGTCTATTTTTTAAAAGGTGCCTGTTTTTCACCCTATTTAGAGGTGCGATTTTGGCTCCGTATTGGGTGTCGCTGGTGAACAAGCGTTTCTCCCCTGAAAGGTGCCGAATGCATCCTGTAGTTTTAACAGTGTATATATGTATATATACAAATAAAAGCAACCATTGCTTATTATAATATGAATTAACACTTTTTAAAACGTCTTCTTGCATTTATTAAATATGAATTATATGCCTGTTGCGGGCATGACTGTACGGTCTCACCCGCAACACGTACAGATCATTATTTTTCCAAGTACAATTTTTGTTTAGAAAATTGATGCTTCATATGATACATGACGTTTCCTTAGTTTCAAATATATCACACTTAAAAGGCAAAGTTCAAAAAATTCCGAGGGGCGGGGGGGAGTAAAAATGTGCAAAAAAAAAGAGCTAAGTGTAATAATGTCACCTTCGTGTAAATGTATTCAACGAATTATGAATAATCATCTGCATAGCCAAAATCCTCGGATTGACTTTTCTATCGCTTTTCATTCGGTTACGTGACGAATTTGATATGAGATCGGTGAATCGGATACGATTTGACCACATGTCTGGTCAAAAACGGTAGCGAAGTCTGTAGGATGAGAGCTGTCTATAGGGAGAGAATCGCAGATTACAGTAAAACCTCTCTAATGCGGACACCAACGGGACAATTTTTTTTGTCCGCATTTGAGGGGTGTCCGTTAGGAGGGGTTTTACTGTATTTCATCCTTATGAATGAGATTTTAATATTTTCTTCATATATTTTTATCAAAAAACTTTTTCTATTGTCCCGACTTACAACGGAAAATTTTGATATTGATTGACATTAGTCTTACACGTTGCATTATGTATTTTATATTCTTGTTAAACCTCACCGTGTTTACCTCATATAATATGAAATAGCTTTCTCCAGTCAAAGCATTATGATTAACAACATAAGTCTGACGTCATTCACCTGTTATAGATTCAAACTCATGATCTCAAACCACAATAAATCACCATCCGATAGTTTTTGTGTAGTAATAATCGACAGACCAGTACTACACGCAATGTGTTGCCAAAAGTCGCTCAGACTTATTAATTGTGGGAAAACAATTAAACACTCAAACACCGCAATTAAATATTCACGTGCACCTCTCAGTAGCTATAAAATGTCGTGCAGGCGGGTATTGGTTTCATTGCATGCAACTTACTATTAACTGCTTCAGATCGAGTAATTATCTTGCGTTCTAATTAGTCATTAATTTGGGAAGTTGGTAGCTATTGATAAGTATCATGACACGAACCCATGATTAATTGTTAATCATTATTATTTTTCAGTTAACCCTTGAACAACCATAAGCTTTGCATAGAGTGGAAATTTTTTATACATAAAACCATTAAATGGCGACGTAAATAACGCGTCACATTTTATGAAAATTGGTTGAGTAAATTTTGCGTAATGAACTTCTAGGATACATGTGTCTATATCGTCCATAAGAGATGTATAGCTACAACTATTTTTCGAAATTAGATTAACTCATTTTTGAACTCAGAAATATTTAGATAAATAATCACATTACTTACATGCAATCTTCCGTTAAAAAGTAATCTTGAATAAACGACGAAGCATGGCAGAATTAATGCAGATGAAGATCCTTTGCGATTTTTTCAAAAGAAATGACATAATATTTTTTTAACAATTTATTCTATTTATTTTATTTTTTATGAGCATAAAGATTCTGATGTATCAATAATATAGAAAATCTATATTCTATATATCGTTCGTATTCAATATTTAATAAAATAAATTTTAAACTTATGGGACAGATATGTCCCACACATTGTTAGTGGCACCCTATTATAAGTGCCATTTGCTCCCAATGGCACCCCCTCCCTAACAAAGCTATGGTGCAACCCCGAAGACATGATGCAGCCCCCCCCCCCCGTGCCGAAATATAAGGCCTCAAAAAAAACAGAGAAATACAATTCAAAACGCTTCCTTAAAAATTCCAACGGCGTAATCTGCGCCATAGACCCCCCCCCCTCCTTCTCTCCGGGCATCCCGGTTAATTAGCATTTTTGTTTATTAGAGTTTATTAATTTACTTTTATAAAGTGATTCCTGCGATTTTTGAGTATTTTTTTTGAAGTAATAGAATTTATTTTTTTGAAAAAAGAGAATTTTTTTTTCCTCCCTCTTCTCCTCCTTCACCCGAAACCAACGTTTAAACTTTTTTTTTTTTTTTTTTTTTTTTTTTGGATGTTGGGATTTGTGGATATTTTCACTTAATTTTACTGTACTAAAAGACGTCACGAATTTTTCTCATTCAATTTTATGTGCATTTATTGGCAGAGACATATTATACTTCTCATGTTTCAGTTCGCATTTATCAACTGTTTTTATAAAATTGTGTAAACTACTTGTAATTAGTTTCATCAAAAATCACCAAGTAATAATAAATAATAATGGAATAGATACCGGAAAAATTCTTTACCTATACATCTGATGATAAATTTTGTTTCTGTACGAAACCCTTAACTTTTGGAAAACAAACGAGCAGATTAAAGCATTAATAAGATCGTAAAAACATTCCAGTGACTGACAGAATTTGAAGGAGAGAACGATTCTTCAATGTTCGTTTTATTCTCGATAGATGGCGTTGATAGTCGTTTCGGCTCAAGATGAGAAATTTCATTCAACCGAGCGGTTGCAGCGTGGAAGTCAAATTAGAGAACGTCAGGATTCATAAAAATTATTAAACGAAAGCAACGGAAAATTATTTGCAGGTGCAGGGCTTCAATGTTTATTTTCAATGAACTCTGGCATTTAACCATCGTTTAAATCAGATATGATCGACACAATGCAGAACTAATTTTCTCACTAATTCATACAAAAACTGTAGTTGATTTTATTATTATTATTCTTTTTTCATGTTTCTCAGTTCATTTTTCCTCCAACCTTTACTAGTTATGACTTTAAGGGGGTCCGGGACACAAGAATCGTGAAGTTTTGCATTTTTTTTTTTTAAACATTTAAAAAATTTCTCCGTTTTTGTCTGTTTAAAAGGACGTTTGAATCTTGTTCCTATCTTAATTAGAACGAAAGACATAATTATTTTTGTTGTATGCATGCAACTAATATTATACTAAACTTTAAAAATTTAAACGCGTTTTCTCCATGATGCAATTTCTTTCGATTTTTTGCATTCAATTTCTTATAAGTCAAGAACTGATAAAGATTAATAAGTAATGAACATTGGAGCATATAATTTTTCAAACAGTTTACTTTAATTTTTAATCGGCAAATTTGAAGAAAAAAACGTTTTCTGCAAAAAATATGATTTTTTAAAAAGTATCTACGAATTTCTCTTCAAATATTTTCAATTTTTTATTGAATTAATAATTTTTTAATCGCCGAGTGAAAATTAGAGCTTAGATATTTGTGCATAATTTTTTGAAAAACATTTGAAAATTTAAAGAATATTTTCAGTTTCAGTGATTTAAAGCAACCCCATTAAAAATAAATAAATAAATTTAAATAAAAAAGAAACTAACATTTTTGTCATGATTTTGCTTATTAAATAGATGGTGAATCGGTGTAAAAAATTTCAAAACTCTAAACCTTTTATCGTTTTATCAAATTTTTTTCAAAATGTGTCCCGGACTCCCTTAATGAAGATATAGAGAAAATGACAGGGCGAAAAAAAATGTCACAAATTTGAGGGACATAATGAACCAGTTTTTTTTTTTTTTTTTTTTAATTTCTGTCCAGTAGGGGGAAAAATAGCAAAAACCTAGTTCACCCACATTGGTATCACTTGATCTTGAATTGAAGCACAATGAGACATCAGCAGCGAGCAGCAACCTCTGAACGCTGCTGTATCATTTTCAGAAGTTAAAAATGTTCGCTTATTTTAATATGAAAGGGTGAACACTTCTACTCCGCTTAAAATGGGTAGAAAATAATCAATGTAGTCTGCATATTGCCTTGACTATTTTAACCCAAAATAATTGTATACCTTTGTGTTTAGAACAATTTATCTCTTTACTAGAAACAACTTTATGTTTAAGAACGAAGTTGAAATATTACTGCACAAGTATGGCACTGCAATCTAAAAATATTTTACCTTTTAACTTTACCCCGTTATTTCACTTTACTCCATATTCTCCTACTTAAAAATCTGGTTTAAAACGCATATAACTGCTTTAAAATATGCACAAAAATGGATTTGTATGAGTATAAGAGCTTTCAGCTGTTCCTTAATATTCACGCAACTGTTGAAATACAATTGGCATACAATTGAAAGCAAATTGGTGTTCTAAAGACGCATAGTATGTTACGAGGGAAGTGACGAACACAGGAATGTTTCAAAGGGGGTTCCAGGATTGAAGGTCCACCATTCTGATCATACTTCAGCATGAATTCAAATATATTCTTTTGATTTTATCCATCGACAGGATTATTTTTTTTTTTAATTCAATAATTACTTAGCATTAGTCAATAAAATAAATTTATTAATAACAAATACTTAAATAAATTGTTACCTTCTTTTCTTGGAATTATTTTACGTACTAGATACATAGGATTACAATCAATCAAAAAAAAAAAAAAAAACTCAAGGGCGATGGGAGGGGTCCGAACCACCTGGACCCATCGTTTGTGGGTGCCACTGTACGAGGGCACATGCAGATTTCATCTGCTTTGTGAACTACTAGTGGTACCCGCACGGCTTTGCCCGTAGTTAAAAATTAAAAGGTCATTTGGTTCGCCTGTATATTTACAAAATAATGGATGCTGATTTTCTCGCCAATTTGCTATGTTCATTTGCTCGCCAATGTTACGGTTCCACGTTATGCTAATTTCGTAATTTACTCTTCCACGTTGTGATAATTTGCTAGGTAAAATTTTCTTAAAATTGGAATAGAAAAAAAAATCGAATTTTTGAAAAATCGCTTCGAGGTGCACAGTCCCATGCTACAAATTAACTTTGTGCCATATTTCATGAAAATCGGCAGAACGGTCTAGGCGTTGTGCGCGTCACAGACATCCAGACAGAGATCCAGATATCCAGGCAGACTTTCAGCTTTATTATTAGTAAAGATTATTAATCTTAAACTACTTATGGTGTTTGCTTCAAGTATCATGATTGGCTATTTAGCAACTCAACAAACTAGACTTTTAAAACTGCGGGTTGCATATGGCCGTTTTTAAGGTGGAAAAGTTGTAGTAGCAAAAAGTTGTTGGGTGCCGTTGATACAACACCGTTTCAGCCATAAGGTGCAATATGCAACAAGCAGTTTTAACAGTGTACACATGCTCTACTAATTGAAGAAGTAAATGTATGCCTGCTGACGTTTACGTATTCTTAATGAAATTTCATGCATTAAACGTCACACACAAAATAGCTTAAATTCACCTTTAAATCGAGGCCGATACATTATGCTTATAATTCAGGTTAATACTCATTGCTAAATTTGTGCTTTTATTATGTTGTTAAAATAATATAAAGGCAAATAATCAATTTTTTTTTTCAATAGCAAAGCTTAAGTCGTGGTAAAGTTTAACCACGGAAAGATGGCGAATGACCCTGAAACATCATTTGTATAATTTGTAACAGGTTGTTTGTCATTATTTTATAATAGAATCAAGAAGAACTCCTCGTACTACTCGGCACTTTCTGCCTGGTTCTACCTATTACAAATGATACAAATGATGCTATCGCTTCAAGGACATCCGCCATCTCTCCGTGGTCAAGCTTTAAAACAATTGGTTGCTGATGTCAGAATATACCTTCTGGCGGGAGGTCATAAAAGTCCCTACCAGTGGTGCACACAGGGGGGGGGGGTGCAATAGAGGGTCCTACTCCCTCCCCTGCCACCTTCAATTTTCTTTTACTATTGATTCTAATCCTATTTATATAGTAGTCATCTCACCACGCGCACTGTTTAGTAGTATGCCCATGAGGCCAAAAGACAACAAAGTCAAAAATTCTTTTCTTCCTGTGTTTCATAACAGTACATGACTATGCAATGCGCATATTCTTTCAATGCAACATAAATTCATTTTGATTTTTAGTTTTAAAAATATGATTTTAAAATTATACATTGTAAAAATGAGTGATCGAAATCTTAAAAGAAAATAAGTCACCTTATTGTCTTTTGTGAAAAACGTACGTGAAGATGAAAAACACAAAATATTCTGGAAACGAAAAAAAAAGTCGATCTACTGCAAATGATTTGCCATTTTCATTTTTAATTTATGAAAAAAGTAAACACATAAATTGTTCTGCTTTCTAGTAATAATTTAATTAAATATTTGTTACTCATTGTTTATTTTATTAATTAACTAGAAAATCGCCCGTCAAAATATGATGGGTGAAAATTGCTTCTACAATTGAATGAAGCAATTGCCTGTTTGGTGATATTTTGATAGTTGAAATTATTACCCTAACTCCAGGGGATGAACCCTAAACTCCAGTAGATAGCGTTCATTGTTGACCCCTTTTTCGTTTCTTCATTCCCCCTGAAATGATACAATCTTACCAATAAAACAGATAAGTTACCGGGTCCAGTTCAGCTTTGTCGCAATCAAACCTTTCCCTGCATTTTAAACATAACCAAAACATATTATCAAATTATCGTGCCGTGGCACGAGCTGCATTGTTGATGACGTCAGGAAGAGCGTTACTCGATCATTGGCTATTATATATATAATGATGCTACTGTATGTATTCAGTAATCTATTTTTTAATTTTGTATGCTCCAGGCAATCAAGAGCATGCACCGGGGGGGGGGGGGGAGTGACACCCGTTGACCCGGGTCCGAGCCTGATGGGCGCCCAAGATTTTTTAAATGAGCGGTGAAATATATGTAGGGGCGTAGGAGTAAACAATATGGAGTTGGCCCGTAAAATTCATTTGTGATGGGCCCCAAAATTTATGTGCACGTCCCCGCAGACAATCGATAAAATCAAAACTGTATTCTTCGCGGCGCGTTGAGTTATGATACAAAAAGGGTCGACTTTAAACCTTTAGCCTCTCCTTGAAAAACCCCTATGTGTGCCATTAGTCCCTACAAATATTTTAAGAATTATAAAAAAGGGAAAACCAATCAATTATAGTTTAGAAAGGTACAGACAATAATATTTAAAATCAAACTCTGAGAGACGTATGAATTAGAAAAATAATTTGTTAAACATCTTTCCTTAGTCGGAAGAGGGGTTAAAACGTGCAGTCAATCATATTGATTAAGAATTTATTAATGTACTTAATTTGAAAGTAATATATTGTACAACAGTGCACAAAAGGAAAATATTTCAACAGTTAAAAAACACTATAGTTGTGTTAAACCTTTCCAGGCAGCATTGTGAAGGCTACTCTGATCCTAGTCATAACATTACGAGGCTTCCTGGTTAGGTTTGCCCATTGAGAAGAGATAAAATGGAGGGAGTGAAGACTTTCCTTCGTGAAGCAAGGAACCCAAGTCACGTGATAGATTTTAAAGCGAAGCATTGGAAGAAATCACGTTTCTTTCGCACTAGTTTCACGCAAAACGTGTCAACCATTCGCTGTTGTTGAGTCACGTGGCTTGGAGACTTCGCCTCTGCAGTTGCTAAGCAAATGATTGGACTTGCTCCATCCATTTACTTATTCCTACTCTAGGGGTCTGTCCCAACTCTAGTGAAGTATTCTCCTTTTGTCAAAGGAAGCGTTTAAAGAACAACCAACGGCGTTGGTTCAGAAATTATCCCAATTAAATATAAGACAAAAAAGTATTTAAACATTTAAAAAACATTTTTAATGAATTATTTTCCTTCGGTGCGAAGAAAGTTTGAAAGGGTACCCAATCGTTATTGCTTCGGAATTTATTGTTTGAAAACAGAAAAACAATACCACACGCGTCAGAAAAGTAACACAATAAAAAGCCTGTGTTCATTTTAGTTGAAAAATAATCCTTGATCAAAAAAGAAAACCCAGAAATAAGGAGTTTTATTTATTTCTCCGATTAGAAACAGATGACAAAATATTCAAGAACGGTCAATAGCACTTCAAGCTTCAGTTACAATGGGACGTGGGATAAATATTTTTAAATTTCTCCTTAATGAGGGTTTTTTCCTCTTTGCCATCTTTCACATTACCCTTTCTTTTCCTCTTCGACTTTTTTTTTTTTTTTTCTCTTTTCTTTTGGAAAAGAAACCGCGAAACACAGTTTACTTAAGTAACATAAAGCTAGATGGCAGAAAAAGGGGAAAAAAGTAACTTCTCATATGAAATACCGACTCGCACTTGTAGCTGAAGAAATGATTCTTTTGGGGGAAAAAACTTCAACTCAAGCAGCTAAAAAAACGTAATCATGCAAAAAATATCTTGTATATTGACGGTTTATTTTCACTAAAGCATTTCAAAAAACCGGTTGTTTTTAGACACAAATGCATTGGCAACGTCATGGGAAATGCTTAAGGCTGATAAACAAGACCTCCAAGTTTTTCCAAAGGTTTAACTCTAATTTAGTATGGGGCAAGCCCCGCCTCATGATTCCACCCACATATTTTTTGGGTACAACTTCCGTTTTGCTAGACAATGGAAGAAAAAAATCTCTCTTCTTAGATTTTATTGTCATTAAGCCGATAGAAAAATGCACCCCCTGCGAAACATAAAGCAAAAAAGTTAGGAAGTAGAAAATATTTAAAAGAACAGTCGGAGGAAATCGTTTTTGGAACGTAGCTACAAAACAGACCGATTTTTTTTTCTTATGCTCAACCAAAGAATCGTGGCAAAAATAATCCTTCAGTGAAGAGAAGAATTTAAGGAAACGATTTTATCCAATAGATCGTCAAATAACTGAAGTTCTACTTCTTGATTTCAATACTAGTATTTTTTTAAAACTGTTTTGAATGGATTTTTTTTAAATTAGGAAAATGCCTAGAAAAGTTTATTAATGAATAATGAATGGCTAAAAATAAACTGACGTTGTCATAGGCAATAGTGCGAGTTGTTACAAATGGAAATTACCCAGCTACAATACATTTGATGAAACAAATTGCAATTGTGACCATAAGAAAAATTATCAATATATTGGGTATTTATAAAGTCTTGCAAAAATTAAATTTTCTTTTAAAGAAATTGAATTCAAAAAACTATTTAAGAGTTGTACGAAATGTATTCAAACAAATGTCAGACTTTTGGCCACTAAGCCTTCCTTGCTTCTCATTACTTAAGTGCCACAGAACTAAAAGCACTAAAGAGGAGTAACATGACAGGCCTCCTCGTGGTGCACACTGGGTAACTCCAAACGAATCACGACGCTGCCAAGTTTCCTTGATCTTAGGAGTTACAGAATTTTTTTTCTTGAATTTTTATCTTTATCTCATCGTGTTGTTTTCTCATTGGTACAATATAATCAGAAGTGATGTAGGTGGTGCTAACATCAAAAACTGAAATTGGCGTTTATGAAAGAAAAAAATCAGTGCATTCTTTTACCCGTGAAGTTTTGTCAATAACAAAGGGTTTGCACACTAGTTTACAATGTTGACACATTAACGGAAATAAAAAATAGATGCAATATCATGAGTTGTAACAAATATGCTAATTAATACAGCACAACGGGGGGAAGGAAGGGAGGTTCAATCCCCAGAATCCTTTTACACATATTGCCAATCCTAACTAAGGTTTCCAATCTCGAAATCCCGATCCCGAATCCCACGGGATCACGCGATATTTAGCGGGATTAATCCCGCGGGATTTCTAATGCCACAATTTTTTTTCCTTTGAAACGTTTTCCAGCTTTTGCCGCTCATAAAACGACTATTTCCACAAGCATCAGTTGAAGTTTGAAGCAAAAAGAGCAAGAAAAACCTTCTCATATGATGAACGGTGAATTTACCATTAAGAACATAATAAAAACAGAGTATATATTTTTCTGAAAATGAATTAGTATTCTTATTCGAGGTTTTAGTTTTCATACGTTCAACAATGCAGCAAATAAATAAAATTTATAAAAAATTTTGAAAACCATCACTAAAATTTCAAATCTAGAAAATTATGCTTTAAAAAAATAGAGAACGTGTATTACAGATTGCAAAACCCGCTGGAGTAGCCTAAACGCAATGTTGGAGCACTTTTATAAGTTTAAGGAATGCAGTCAAAACCGTTAAATTACTAAAAGGGCACAATATATTTCTCTAAAGAGGAAAGCAATGAAATTTTTGACATTATTATTATATTCGTCACGATTATGGACAGAAATTTGGATGAACCATTGGATGACTCGCAGTGCAGTAAGTTAAAACTGCTCTAGTTTTCGAATGTCTCGTTAAATCAAGCAGCTTTCACCCCCTATCCCTTGCTGTAATTAATCAAATGAACTGATACAATGATCAACGTTAATGAAGCAACAATGCAAGTTAAATTGGATGCAGCAAAACACATATCTAAAATCATCGTTTTTGCCCAAAATTTTCAGTTCTTGAGCAAAAGCCAAGCATAAAAAAAAGAAAAAGCTATTTCAGAAGGTGATGAAGTTAGTGGGGATCTTTTGCTAAATGTCCACAACTATTTAATCTCAGTAAAACCAACTGCCGGGGAGCCACAGCACGTGTTTTCACCAAGAACATTATATTTTGAGCGAAAATCCTTTTCCATCCCCTTTTCCAAACAAGTGATGCTTTGTCAAGACGCATTGGATTTTTTATTGCACACTTTTTCGTTCCAAATGATAATTGCTAATTGGGATGTAGTGCTCTATAATTGGTGTATGGAAGTCAAGCAACAAAAGCAGGAATTCCTAAAAAGCACAACCTTTTATATTTGACATTAAAATTCAAGTTTTAGAAGAATAAAGTCAATTCCCCGGGATCCCGGGGGTTTGACTCCTTACAATCCCGGAATCCCGCGAGACTGAATTCCCCCGGCGTGAGATTGGAAAACCTTATCCTAACATAGCAGTTCATATACTTGTAAGGACTTAAGCCCCCACTCTTCAAAAGGTAGATTCTGCCTGCGGTAGCCGCCTGGCGCGAAGTTGGAAATCGTCTAATTCTTCTCAGAATCACGAATCGTGTACATTTAGAAGTATACGAAAGTTGTGGGGGGGGGGGGGGGGGGAGGTAGTTTTGAGATACGCGAATCAGAATTTAAAAAATAATAATTATGCTCAGATCTGAAGTAGTGTACTTTATAATGAAATTTCGTTATAATTGCCCAATTTTGTAAAAATCCTTATTACTTTTGCAGTGCTTCAAAACCACAGCAGTGTGCTGTATTCTCATATTTTTAACTTCTTACTAGTTAAGGGACGTGTCGCTCTGAACGAACGGGTCTAAAAAAATCGACTCCTTTTAAACGATGGTATTTATTTCATTTAGTTCCCTGTGTCTCATTTCATTTCTTGATTGAAAACTCTTTTACATCTTTTGATATTACTTTCATTTTACACATTCAAAATCATTTCTTGCTTTATTTTCTTTCACAAAATGTTTTATAGGACTGTACAAGGCGATTTTACATTTTGAAAAATCAATTTTGTAAATTTTTGTACTACATATCAGTTTATTTTCTTTTATTAAAGAAATTTAATAATTTAATTTTGTACCATGCAAGAATCGAACCTGCAATTTAAGGAATAACTTACCACTTGATTACCGAGAAATAGTTTATAAAATGGACATTAATTGCTTAATACATCTAAACCAAAATAAAATATTTCCTTAAATTTTTATTGATACATTTTTTTTTTTAAGTGTCAGGTTGTTTTACAGGGGTGCTTAGGAAGGGTCATGGCGCAGACTGCACCATGGATTTTTTTGTGGGAGGGGGTTTTTTGGGGGATATTCCCCCTTTTGAGAGGCTCTTGCGTTGGAGGGTCTTCGCGATATTTAGGAGGCACGCCCTTGCTCTTGGGGGGGGGGGGTAGGCACACATGAGTTTTAGTCGCTTTCTCGTAAAAGAATGTACCGAAACAAGTGAAACATTTTTTAATGTACTTTAGTAAGTCTGGTAGAGATATCGCCTGCAAAGTTTTAAATGAACGAAAAAAATTAGCTCTACTTGTAGTCCCATCACCAAAATTTAAATATTCGAAACTACGAACGAATATCACGTCGGTATATTTTAATAGATAGATATATATCAATTTATTGAAGTTAGCCGAAAAATCTTTTAAAAAAAATAATAATAATAAAAATATGATTCAAGGAATGAACCTGTAAAGAAACGTTACTTAGAGAAAATAAAATACTATTTATATGAGTGCCCGCATGCGTATTTACATTTACGACCATGAAAACACCAAAAAATTGTCAGAAACCTTTTTTTCTTAGATGAATTAAAACTCTTATAAAGCAAGGCATTAATTTCTGGAAAAATGTGTCGCTCGAGTGAATAGTTTTCTACATCGTATTCAGTAAAAGTGAAAAGTAAAAGAAGTCTAATGAGCATTAAATAACTAGGTTAGAAAAGGCTGAAAATGAAAATATAACGTCCAAGTGGAAAAAAAAACGCCCGAACTGCGGGGGGTGGGATTTCCGGGGGGAGGTACTCCCCCTCAGTGTCGTCAAGGTTCTAAGATGATCAGTACTTCACTTTCTGCAAGACAGCGAACGACAAGAAAGAGTGAACGAAGGAACTGAAGAAAAAAAGAAGAAACGCATACCGGAGAGATATGTAACCTATATTTAACAAACAGTCAACGTGACTCAGGGAGCTGAATTCAGAACAGATGCCAGACAGGGAAACGGGGTGGGAAAATTGCAGTCCCTCCCCCTCCACAACTGAAACAGAGCTACTTTTATGTTGGTTGCAGACCGACTTTAAGTGGCATCTATGGCGACTACTGGGAAAAAAAGAAAAAAAAAACTCACTTTTTTCACCCGCATGCTAAAAAACCAGTTTCCGTCGTTCGTGTCTTCGTTGCTCATCACAGCGAATTTGGTTAAAAGTAGATGTTGCATATAAATATGGATATGCACAAATTGTACAGTTGATCGACTAGTGAATAAGCTCTTAAGCGCCGTTATAAGTTGCAGTATCTGGTGCATGGCAGTAAACACTTTTTTTTTTTTTTAGAACAAATTGAGAACATTTGTAGCTCTGCATAAAGTTTTTTGGGGGATTTAAGATTTTTAAAAAAGTGCCCAACCCAGTGAATGAACAATCCAATCAGTCAGTGGACAAACACAGTATTTTTTAGACGTTTTATTTCTGGAAATGTATAGAAATTACTAATGCCAATTCATCGAGAAAAAAAACCGTTTTAAAAACTTATTTTTTCAACAAAAAAAAAAAAAAAAAAAAATCGAGCTGTTCATTCACTGGGGGACAAGGGCGCCCATATGCAAAATTTTAAAGTGGGGGGGGGGGGGCTCAGATATTTTCCCTATGGTTTAGCAGGATATTTTCCCCATAGAAAACGATTTCAGTACAGATTAGAATTATTAAAATTTGACATTTTTAATAACTTATTCATTAATTGCTGGAGAATGTTTTTACATTTTTGCAAAGAAAAAAGTACTAAAAGCAAGGAAGTTCTAATTTCAAGGGGGGGGGGCTTGAGCCCCTTCCCCCCATACGGGCGCCCTTGCTGGGGGATGTTCATTCACTGGTCAGTTAACATTATTAGACTTTTTCAACGTCATTTTTTCACTGCTTGAAAATCACGTCAAACATGATTTTTGTTTCCTTTTGCATTTATTGCATAAAATCAAAAAATACCGAACTTTGAGGGTGTTGAGCTACCTCTAAAAGGTAACTAACGTTATGATTTAAAACAATGCGTATTTATTTTTTACACAGATGAGACCAAATAAGAGGGTCGACAAGCAAACCTTTTTTAAACCACTCTCATGTTTCAACAATCAGGCTTATGTAAAATTTAAAAAAAAAAACCCTCAAAATTTAACGTCATTGTTCAGAAAAGAGCAATTTTATGACTCATAAATAAAAATTTGGACCTCTTTGGATTTGTTTCAAAGTCCAAAAATTGAGTTATTGTTAACATTCACAAACATTCCGTTTCATGAATTTTCTGGCGAACCCCTCCCACCCAAAGTGGGTACTAAAATACATCCCCCCAACTAACGAACGTTAAAAAAAAATATTTATATGCGCAGAATGTTAAGTGGAATTTCGTTTTTAAATTATTTATATTTTCTCAATAGGTTTGTGACTGAAGTCAGGGTCGTGACCAGACTTTTATTTCGGGGAGGTTTTTATCAAACACATTTTCCGTGAAATCTGTGTGATCAATATAGATTTCACGTAATAGCTATCAATTAAATTTGATTTGATATTCTTCTGATTTTTGATACCATTTTAAGCAAATGTAAAAGATGACGTATCTATTTAATTCGAAGATCCGATGTGCACACTGCATAACGTCCTTACATCTCTATAAATCGATGTATTTTCGATAACTCAAAAGAATAGATGCGTGAACTCATACACACGCATTCGAAGTAACACTTCTGAAATTTATACATTTTTAATAAAACTATGTTAAATATAGAATTTGGCCCGTTCAAATGTAAAGAATTCCGATGTTTTTGAAAATATGAAGGAAAATGCCATTGTTTTGTAAGAAATAATTTTAGCAATAACTACTAAATAAATAAATGAATTAATAAATGCTGCAGATACAACACTGAGTTTGTACAACTTTTCAATAATAAAAATTCCATTTATCAAATGAAATTGGAAAACACATGAATTACAAAATAGAAGAAATAAAGTAGTTATAATTTCTTCAGTAATAAATTTTATTTTTGTGTTTTATAGACTTTCAGAAACAAAACTTAACGCGCAGTAACTCATTACAATTTCAAAACTTATTTTGACGAATAATTTTTAGCAAAAGTAACCATCAATATATCACAAAAAAATGATGCATATTTTGATGTCTAAATGGCAAGAGTCCATGAATGAAAAATGAATTTGCTCCAAATAAAAGTGAAACCAACGCAAAATCAACCTAAAATATTCAAGAAATTCATGAAAAACTTGGTTCGCACACTGCATCGATCTCTTCCAGCGGAATCATTTTTCTTTACCTAGTCCATTTCTTTTAACTCCTCTAGCCAGCACGAGAAAAAAAAAATCGCATACCGAACAAACTGACATTTCCCCGGAATCTTTCCCCCCAAAACCTCCCATTTGAACGTTCTAAAAAAGTGAAAAAATACTACAAATACAGGAACAAAGTTAGGGGTTTTCGTTTGTTTTGGGCCTTGCGTGTCGTTTCGTAGACATAGTAGACCAATGGAGGGAATAGACAATAGGAGAACTTCTAGAAAAATCCTTCCCTCCCTCACCTGGATGATAAATTGAAGATGGCAGGAGTGAGATTGCCACCCAAAGCTCTGTTGAATTTCGCAGATTTTCATAAGACTGGTCATTTAAAGAGTGATATGTAGGCTCGCTTTATTCTTTCTCGTGGATAGAACTCTGCTTTCCGAAACAGTCAAGATCAGCATTGATTTTAAGTTTCCTTTTTGTGTTTAAAGAAGATATCTGACCTCATAATCCAACCTTTTATTCCTTAAGTTATAGGTAGGTTTCGTTATTTGTAATTAGGTTTGGTATTGTAATCCAACCTTTTGTTTGAAGCTATACTTCTCATCGCATCATGATGGCGGCGGAATTGAATTGGAAAGAAACGACATAAAAAAGCGTTTCCACTTGCTACTTTTAAAGCGCATGCACAGAGCCTTGTTTATATTAACTCGTTTAACAATTCTTGTAGAGCGAAGACTCCGTGGCACGATCGGTAAGTGTGTTCTGCTGTTAACTGAGATGTTGGTGGTTGAAATCTACTCGGGAGAGTAATCTATTTTTTTAATCAAAAAGAAAAAGCATTTGCGGGATCGGTCGACAGACGCTATGCTTCAATTGAATAACTTTAGTTTATAATGTGGAAGGTATATTGAAAAAATAAATCGAATTAAGTTTCAGTTAAATTTATCAATTCAACGTTATCAACTTCATATAGGTGTTTTCATGTTCTTTATTTTGGACAGCATATTTGTACGTTCAAGAAATGGTGGAAACTTTTATTTATTTATTTTTTTTTTTTCTCTTGGGGCAAAGTGAAAAATAAAATATTTTTCTTGTGAAATATTTTCTATCAGATTATTAAAAATATTTTTTATCAAATGCATTGGTTCCTCAAATAATGAATGAAGGAAGGAAAATGAGTGTTAAACAATGAACGAGAACAAATAAATTGATTATTATATTAGCATAAATAAATGAGTGAATAAAATAGAGAATGAATAAGAAAATAAGTGAATGAATGAATTAAATAAGTGAATTGTTAAATGAATGAATGTAAATGAATTAACTAGTAAAAAAACATAAGGGATTTAATAAATAATTGAAAAAGTAAATAAAATGAACTATTTCTCTTTGCCCCATCCACTTTGCCCCACACGCACCCGACAAATTGGACTAAACATTTAATATAAAAATAAGCTGAATATTAATTAAATAAATACTGAACTGACTATTTTCGTAGGTCTCCTTTCATATTAAAAATTCAAACAATAATATATTTAATATTTTATGACAAAAATAATTTTTGTCTAATAACAATAAAATATTACAAAATGAGTATCGAGTTTTGAAAATTGTTTGTACTATCATATGCTTTGATCTTCAGACATATTTTTTCCCTGACTGGAGTAACCTACATAGTTAAAATATTAATAGATAGGGTTAGCTAAAATAAAGGCAAATACGATTGTAGAGTTAATTGTTCAGTTTTTTTGAGAATGATCGGCAGAAAGTTGAGCAACTGACAGAAGCAGATCTCTACGTGTAGCTATTAATTCTGAGGAGTGACGACTTTCATCCCATGGGCGCCTGGATGGGAGGTCACTGTGACCTCCCAAAAACTTCTTTATTCGGCAAAATGTGGACTTATATTGGGGAAAGCTATCATCATTTGGCGAAATTTAGAGTTCCATCCTGCAAAATTATCATTTGGCGAAATTCAGAGTTCCATTCGGAATTTCCGCCCTCCCAAAAATTTAAGTTCGGAGTGGGAGTTCGAATTTGCTTCCATCATAATCTAGCGTTTTGTTTGTAACGTGTTCAACAGCATACGAAACTATTCAGCTTTACAAGGCTCAAAATCTGATAGTTTCTAAAAGCAAAGATATTGGAGAACATTTCCGATCTGGATGACAAATCTAGTGCCCCTTCTGGTTATATGCGGCGGTGGGGACTGTGCACCCCGGAATCGATACAGGGTGTTCATTTGTTGGGGGCCTTAGCATCGGCTATCGATTCAATCGAACTAGGAAAGGGATACGGTGATAAGGCAGAGCTAAAACGTAAAAAATGTCAAACAATTGAGAAATCAAGGGAAAATATAAACTGTAGAAGTAATAGAAATGTGAGAATTTTGAGGTAGTTTTGACAATCAATTTGGTGTTAAGTTCAAAAACGGACGCTTAAAGATTATTTCTAAAAATTTTAGGAAATTATTTTGAGACTTAGTTTTAGTTATCTACTTTCAAAACTGTCTCATGCTACGTAGGTACCTTTCTACTGGGACAGCTGGGGTTCGTATAAATCTTAGGTAATAGGACTAGCTAATTTTATGGAGTGGATATTTTTGTCCGGACCCGAAGACGCTTCACACAGCTTTTTATTAATATGCCATTCATTTGTCACCTTATGCCTCTTCGGAAACACGGGTTTAAAAATTTAGCCAGAGGGCTGGAAAGGCACAGCTCAAATTTGTGTACAAACGCCTTTTTTTCCGCTTAATATTATTATTTTTAATTAATTAATTTATCTATTTTCAATTTCATGCACTCCAAAGACTACCAGTACCTACTTAACTGGGATTATATATTTTCATGTTTTCATTTAAATATTTTATTCAGAGGTTAATTTTCATTTTTTTACTTTTTTTTCCCCCTTTTAATCTTTTTTTTTTTTTTTTTTTTTCCAATTAAACAACGCATTCGCTCAAAATAAGCCATTTAAATTGAATCAATAATCCAGGTCAAACCTATTGCTTTACTCGATGTATACAATTATTTCATGGGCGTCTTTTAAAACATGCTTTAAAGCGAAAATTGTTAAACTTTTTACGAAATGCTCAACACTAATATTTTTCAAACGTATGTGTTACAAATTGGGCAACAAAAGTAAAATGTAAGGCTGTAGAGATCTTTCTTAAACATGCATTAGCAATTCACCTTTCAATGAGTGTATTATGTGGATGTTTCTTTTAAAAACGTTTTGGCTACGCAATTTATTTTGTCGACGTATAATTTTCGCTATAATTAATTACCATTGCACAAACTGAGCAATCAGATGTACCGTTGAATTTCTCCCAGGAACTCTGACAGTATAGAATTATTTATTTTAACTTTCATGATTTTATGAAGCTCATCATGTCAAGAATAAATATTTCTGTTGTAAACGCACTATTAAACACGTCAAGTTAGCGAGCAGACTATGCTCTCAATTCGCTCCAGATTGTTCAACTGTCCAAGAGTCCTATAAAATTTACCACAAGCAATTCCAATTGTAAAACTGCTCACGATTCATAATCGCCAGACAAAAGCTTGCAGTTGACAGTGTCACTGCCGGGGCTGTGAAATCTCCCCCCTTTCATAGGATCTACTGCAATTATTGCTTCCAGTAACTGCTGAAGCCAGCTGATTGCAGCAACAGATAATGGAAATGAGACAGTCATTAGACCTGTAGATAACTAACGATCTCGGTTGCTCAAGTTACGATTGTTGAATCTGTCTGAACCGGGTAGCATTTCCAGTTGTAAACAGAGTCGTGTTGTTTTAAAGTAACCGGGGAAACAGCTTATTATTGGAATAGTTTGGTGGCAGTATTTAATGAAAAATGTCGTTGTTGAGGGATTAGCTCATTTTTCATCAAGTTCTTCTTTTAAGCGAAACTTTTTGAACTGTTCGATTGTTTCATTTAGCAGTTTCTGAAATTACGAAAGTTTAAAGTCTTAGGTGGTTGTGGTAATTAAAAGTTTAAGAAAAAATCATTGTTAATATTAAGGGATGTTAATAGCATCATTTGCAACGTACATTAATCAGGAGAGTAGCAAGGGGAGGTTTTCTTTTCTCCCCCAGGATCGTCCGAAGAAGGGGGCGAGTGGGGTGATTGCCCCGGGAGCCAAGATATGAAAAGATGCAGTAAACTAAGGATTTGCTGCATTACACAAAATATTATTATTATTTTATTTATTTTTTTTTTCATTTTTATCAAGTCTTCTTCTAAAACAGTTATTAAAATGCTAAAAAATTAGATTTAACTCTTGTCTTTTTGGATATACAAAGAGGACATGCCCAATTATGTAATAATTAAAACCAGTTATTATTAACAATTAAGATAAGAAAATATTCGGTACTTTTCCATTATACGCCCACTTGTTGTTGTAATGAGTTTGGAGGCTTTGAAAGAAGACCAATGTTCATTTAATTTTAAAGGAAGTATTTTATAATAGCTTCATCGCGCGACGGGGGGGGGGGGGCTGAAAATATTCGCCCCGGGTGTTGTCGTTTAGGATGGCCCTGCTCTCCCCAATGCATGACTTCAGACGAGTTAGCGGATCAATTAGTTCGCCTTTTCCTTTGTTTTCAAAAGAGACCTTCAATTTTATCACGCATATCACTCGTACCACGTTCTCAATTTTGTTAATTGTTTGGTGCTATACTTCTCTTCATGACAATTCCATCGTAGCAGATGAAAATGTTCCTGTACTTTTAAAATAGAGGTAAATATTTATCTGAAATGGGGTTGGTTGTACGTTGGATGCAATGACAGAAACTAGATAAATATGTTTATTTTAAGATATATATATATATATATATATATATATATATATATATATATATATATATATATATATATATATATATATATATATATATATATGAGCCGCTCAGAAGCCAATGCGGTTAAGTCCATTTTTGGATATTTTCTGATTTTTGGAAATTTTGACGAAATAAATATCAATCTTTTTAGTTATTAAAGGATTTACTCGTTGGTTATTTTTTTCATGGTTATACAGCACTTTTTTTAATAGCTTCTGAACATATTGTATAATAATTTCAGAAGCCATTGTGAATAAGTCCACCTTTTATCAATGTTTTTTTACATAAACTTTGAAATAAAAATTAAATTATTCTTCTTCCTTCGATATTTGTTGGCAACACTGAAAAACAAGAAATTCATTGTATAAGAAGTCATAATCCAGTGGCAGATACTTGAATTCAGATCTTTCTATTGCAAAAATGTATAACCTGTATGTCGAACAATGTAATGAAGAGCAAATTGTACCAGTAAAGGAAAAGTTTTATTACCATTTATTTTCGACAAAAGTTAACTTACAATTTAAGCAACCTTCAAAAGATACTTGTGCAAAATCTGATTATTTGGTAATAAAAAACAATCTACAATAGATGAAGAAAAAATGCAGCTGAAGTTAAACATACAAACACTTGCGAAATGCAGAAATTGCCCGTAATAGAATACTATGGCTAATGATCGACTAAGAGCTTCAGACGAAATATACGTGTTTAGTTTTGATTTAGAAAAAGCATTACCATTTCCGAAACTATCCACATCAGTGGCTTATTACAAGAGAAACTTATTTATACACAAACTTGGTTGCCATGATTTAAAGACTAACGAGGGCTACATGTATGTTTGGCCTATAACCCAAGCATCGGGGGGTTCACAAGAAGTGTCATCGTGTTTAACTAAACACATTAAACTGTACGCAAAGGATTTTCAAAAAATTATAATGTATTCAGATTCATGTTCAGGACAGAATCCAAAAGAATTTCTTTCCACAAAACCATTGGAAAAAGCTGTTACCAACAGAAAAAAAATCAACAAGTGGACTAACAGTCAATTAATTGGCTTAGTATGAGATGCATAAAATTGGAAAGGTCAAACCCAAGCAGCATTAAGTTCAAACATAATTTTGACGAGGATGATACCTTTCATGTAATTGATATTAAAAAAAAAAGAAAAAATAGGTGGCCAGTAAATTTAAAAAATATAACTCAACCTATATTCAGAACAATTTCAAGAGAAACAAAAAAAGACATCATATGTTTATTAAAGTATACACCTCCAATTAAACATAACTTTTACAGGACATTAAGGACAACACATGGAGATCAAGATTTACATTTAAATAAATCGTAAGAAGATGGTGTTTGTTATGATGAATAAACATAAAACTTTTGACAATAAATGTTATTTTATTATTTTTACATAAATTTCTTATATTTTTCATCTGCCAAAAGGTATAAGTCCTAAAATTTTTAAGATGCTGTCATTATTTCAATAAATACTTACGTTTTTATTTACACATCCTGAACATATCTTGTTTTTTTGCAGAGTTTTCATTTCGAAAAAATATTTTATACACTTTTCTAACTAAATTAATACACCAAGAATTTTAAAAACTAATGTATCAAAAAACATTAATTTTCTCAAATTTTGTGATTTGGACTTAACCGCGTTGGCTTCTGAGCGGCGCATATATATATATATAAAATTGAAATTTTAAAAGATACACTGTAAAAAAATTTGGAAACGTTACTGGTTATTTCCGTGCAACGTCTCGGAATTTCACACGTTTTCATCTATTTCCCCGTAAAAACAAGTATTATCACAAAAAAGTTTCCTGAATCGCTACAAGTTACACGCGTGCAGATTTTTCACTGTTGTGGAAAATATTTTGAGCAACCAGTTTACAGATTGAATGAGCGTGTTTATTAAGTGTATCGGCCTAAGATTGCTTACGGCCTGTCCAGGTTGACTAAGCTCTCAATGAGAGCGAAAATGTCAATGGATAGCTACAGCTTTGCAAGGCAGGAATTGCAGGCAAGAGATATGCTTGGTTCCTTCTTGCAAAGCTTTGGCAGTGGTCGCTCTGAATTTTATGAAGCCTTCTTGATAAATTAGGAAGGTTCTAATCAATTACACCAAACCTACTTAATTTTTCTAGAAGGTTCTAGAGACATGATTGGCTTTAACAGGGAAGATTCACTTCTTCATAAAGTTTCAAGCTTAATTTCAGTAAAGTTACTGACTTTTAGCAGAAAGCGTTCCTGGTATTTCCAAGATATGTTTCTGGAAGAAATTGGGCACATCAGCTGCCCATTATTTTCTAGGAACGTTTCTGAATCGTTTTTACAGTGTAGCCGTAAGATACTAACATAAATTACTATGTTTTAGGTACATTTTTCAATTTATAGTTACTAAAGTAAAATATTTTTCTCAAAGTATTCATATTTATCCATTTTCTGTCATCGCAAGCAACACATAACTTATTCCCGATAAATATTTAATGCTATTTTAAAGCTGCACGCAATTTTTAAATGTGTCCGTGAAGGGACATTCTCTTGCTTCATTCTTCCATTACAAACTCAGAAACCGTATGTTAAGACTCCATTAAATATGCATACAATTTTTGCATTGTTCAACAGTTGTATATTCTTAAAACTGAACGAATAATGATTCCTTTAATGCGTTTAGTCAAGCATTTAGTTAAATACAGGCTGATTCTAAATTGTTTTTACAAATTTCGAGGGGTGATAGTCAGGGCCCGATTAAGTTATTGGGAGGCACTAGGCGAAGTTTTCTTTCTGGGTCCCCTGTTGTCAATTTTTACTATTTCAGTCATTAGTGGAAACAATTTTAGACATTTAGGTGCCCTCGATCTTGACCTAGTTGACCTATTTAGGTAATCATGCCCTAGTGATTGTGCCCATCCATACGACTAATAATTACAAAGGAACCGCAAAGGTGTTTTACAAAGGTCTCATTCCATTCTGAGAGGTAGAAAAGAGGAAGTTGAAACGGTTCCTGCTAGATGAAACAATGAAAGTAAACGCCCATGACGTCATTTTGTATCTGCCTCCGTAGTATATCTCCTATGGCTATCAAGAATTTGAAATCTTTAACGAGAAGAAGCTGCATTTTGATCTTAGCTGGTACCGGATACTGGCAAATTAGACCCAACGTTGTCCTTCAAAAACAGCACAACATCGTCGGTGGCACTGGTGCAACGCAGTGTTGCCAGATGGTCAAATCCAGATTTCCCCAATTCCCTTCCAACTTTTCCCCCAAAAAGCGATGTTTTCTACCAAAATTCCCCAAATGCAAAAATTATTTTTTTCACTAATATTTTCATAAAATGAATCGACTTCCTCTAATATTTTTGACTCTTGAAATTTTTTTTCCCCCAAATAGCCAAATTTTCTTAGAAAATTCCCCAACTTTTTTTTTCTTCACATTTTCGCTTTTTTTTTTTTTTTTTTTTGTCAATTTTATCTTTATCTTTCTTTATCTTCACTAATAATAAAGCTGAAAGTCTCTCTGTCTGGATATCTCTCTGTCCGGATCTCTAACGCGCATATAGCGCAATACCGTTCGGCTGATTTTCATGAAATTTGGCAAAGAATTAGTTTGAAGCATGGGGATGTGCACCTTTAAGCGATTTTTTGAAAAGAAATAGAGAGATAAGAAACAACCAAATATTTTTTTTCTACTCGCATTTACTACTCTGCTTCTGTATGTACATTTAAACTATGATTTTTGTATATATTTGTCCAAGAACACTCTTCATCACACTTATTTTTACCTGTTTCACGTATCAACTAGTTACTCACGCAGAACATTAACGCGAATTCTATAGCATAATATTCCACATAATGCGAAATGCGAATTCCAAAGTTCAGCAAAGCTAACACAACGCAGTTTGATACAAACAATGTTCCCACTACTTCTTGACGCGAATTTAAATACGAAAAAAAATCTTTTTTCCCCCGAGGGTTTTTCCCCCAGGTTTTCCCCAAGGAAAAAATTTTCCCCCAAAGAATTCCCCTCAAAACCCATTTCCCCAAAATTTCCCCAGAGAACTCCAGATTTCCCCAAAATGGGGAAATTTCCCCCAATCTGGCAACACTGGTGCAACGACATGCGTGGTTGGCATGTTGAGAACTTGCTGTGAATTAACTAATAAATTTGATTGTATAACTTTTGGTATCGTTCACTCGCTTTCCGAACACTGTTATAAGTTCAGGTTCGAATTCTTATATTTCTCTTTACTGCTTCGCAGAGTGTAATGCGACCTAGTGCCCCTATGTAATGTAATTATTGCTCACTCGGATGGGTACTATCAAACCTCTTAGTTCGTATAAAAACAATTTAGATTCACCTACAAAAATACATAATCACTCTATATGTAATTCCAATAAATTTTGCTTTTGATACAAAATGTGAATTCATACACAAATAATTACATGCATCCAATTTGCATAAGTTAGTCAAATTTATTCGTTTTCTTCCAAGCACCGACTGCAACGTATAAACGACGATTCACTAGTGTTTAAAGATGAAAACTAGATTTGTAAACGAAGTTGGAGAAGCAGACATTTAAAAAAATATAAAAAACCAGAAAAGAAGGCTGTGCTCGGCAGAACTTGAAGTGGATGTGAAAGCAATGTTTTTTGCCATTATGCTTCTAATTCTTTGCATGCAAGCGTGGTTCATTGTCATCAACATCTGTCATTTCTTTTGTATATATTCAAACGAATTTTCCCCATTTCTTTCAGGCAGAAAGCAGAAATTCCTAGCCAGAAAAAGAAGAAAGAAATTGTCCTCGACCCCTTTCATTACAGCGCTTCAATTTGATTTGAAACAAAAAGCAAATGAAAGTTTTAAAAAAAGCCTAAAAGAAAAATAACTCCATTTCAAAACCCAGCCGTCTGTATCTTCTTTTATCACATAGCAGAGTGACTTGCTTTAGCAACTTTGATAAAAAGGGACACAATTTTGCAACTAGTCACTCGAGGGGAAATTTTTAAGCGAAGAGTTTTAAAGGGGAAAAAACGCATTTTCTGTTTCTGTGGAGCGAAAATTGCTTCTGAGAGAAAGACAAAAAAAAAGGGGGGGGGGCGGAGAAGGACGTTGGAAGGAAGATCGGGGGGAGAAAAAAAAGGCCCAGAAAAGAAAGAATAGAATACGATAGAAAAGGAACCACGGAATATCCGGAGTTTTGCGCTTATCAGAGCGAGAGGATGAAGAAATAGGAGGGGTCCAACAACCAGCCAATCAAATCTACCAGACTGCCGAACTTTCGGCCAACTCGACTAGAAAAACGGAAGCGGATTGGGGGACAGATGCCTCCTACTCAACGGATTGCAAATACGCTGTCCCAATTTAAAGTTTCTAATATTTTCCAATGATAGAAGATTTTGGTAAAATATTGATACAGTAAACCATCATTAATCCGGACCCTGAAAAACCGGACTTCGCAAAATCCGTACATACATACAGTAAAATAAAAGACGACATAGTGCAATAACATATTTCTGTAGGTCGCATTTTGTATCATTGTAATGTATTTTTGTTAATTTTTTCTTTGCAGTTTTCTATTTCATTCTCTTGAATTAAAAATACAAGTTTTACTATGTACAGTAGTTTGTTGATACCTTTACTCAAGTTATAGGCCATTTTGTTTAATCCGTACGTTTATTAATTCGGAAAACCGGGAGCCCCTATTACTACGGATTAATGAATGTTTTGGATTATTTTGTGTACGTAAAGCATTTAAGAATTACAAGTTTTATGTAAAAAAATCGTGCAGGAGTCGACTGAGGGAACAAGTCCCGTGGTAATAGCATGCATTTTTTTTCTTTCGATAATTTAGTATTTCAAAGAAATAATTGTTTTTACATTTTATGCGAACTAAATAGTGGTAATCGTGCATTCATTTACGTATTTACTCTCAGAGTTTACTTATAGGCAAACTATATTACGCTAAAAGCAAGCCTGTCATTTAGGGTATCAGAGAGCAATCGCCCCCCCCCCTCCACCCCGGATTATGAGAAAACTACGAATTGTCATACATGTAGGAGTGGTTTTTGTTGTTTGTCGATATAAAACGCATTGCACACATACCTTTTTGCCTCTCCCCTGCCCCCTGAAACATTTGTAATGATGAGCTTATATATAAGGAAAACTAGGAACATATTTAAAAAAAAACTGAAGGGCAAAAATGAAGCATATATGCATTTTATCATACCTTTTTAGTTGTATTTGATCGTTGAAAATAAACAAAATTCATCCTATACGCCAAGTGTATTGATTATATCTAATTATTCAAAGTAGAACCGCATAGAATGTGGTTGCATTTTTAATGTTCAATTAATTAAAAAAGAAATGTTTATTTATTGCATGCTTGAGTCAATTGTATTCAGTTTTTCAAAAAAAAAAAAAAAATCAAATAAATAAATGAGGCGTTCAGAGCTGCAGTGGATCAAGTCATCAAGTCCAAGAGCGACATGATCCACTTTAGCTCTGAACGCCTCATTTAACACAAAGCATTTTGGACTCGTATTATGTGAGGCGTTCTGAGCTAAAGTGGATCAAGTCGTCATAGATTTGATCCACTTTAGCTCTGAATGGCTAAAATAATAATAAAGTAGCTACTAAAAATTTGTCATATGCGTCCAACGATTATTTTTAATAATTCCCAAAATAAATTATTTGTATTTTGCATACATCAACTCACTTTCAGTTTCACGTTTCTTTAACGTGACTTTTTGCCACTCCTCAGATGAAAAACTGAACTGTAAAAATATCCAAAAAAAGCTACATACATTTCAAAAATATATTTATTTATCTTTATATTCAACCTATTGCTCATTTTAAGAAAATAGAATTCATGTAGTCCTGGGAACATCATCAGCATTATTAGTTTTAAAATAAGATTGAAAAAAAAAAAAGATTTGATTTAAACTGACGTCCAGCCTAACAATTTATTGTGCCCACCTAATCAAGGGAACAGTATCTTAATTTTTCCTTGAAACATTTCTTTTCATTTTATGGACTAGAGACCATTTACTTCAATGAAGGTGTTTTCAATCCATATATCCATCTTAATTCAAAAAATAAAGGAAACATTATTTGCTATAGGATAAAAAAGAGAAATTAAAAGGGGTGGAAACACATCTAGTGGTGAAACGAAAGTTGGAATTAAACTACCAATATAAATTATGAACGCATGTTATTTAATATTCCGGAAGATGATGCATATGTAACCGCCCCTTCCCCGCAATATTGTGCTCCATTTTCGTTGAAATTTGATAGCTTAAATATAATGTAAGACATATTTGGGTAAACGTTCAAAATTGAAGCATTTATATACTTCATAAACTCTTAAAACCATTTTGGGTGTTACCCCCCATAAGGGTGTCAACAGGGACGGACCGCCTCCTCCGCCCCCTGGTAGTGACGCTACTGCTTTACCTCTCATTTTAGATTTATTTTTAAATGTCCTCCCCCCCCTGCTTCAGAATTACTGATCAATGTGAAAACGAAATTTTAGGGAAAAAAATTAATGATCAAACTTTTAAATTTTTTTCAAATTTTTTCATTTAAGTGACAAAACGTCAATGAGAATTCAAACCATGTCTAAAAAGTCCTAAGGGTTTACCTAAGCATTTTACATTGGGGTTTGAAAGGATAAAATAAATTTAAAAGAAGAACAAAAATCACATTATTGGAAAAAAAAGGAATTTTTTAGGGCCAGATGAATGCTGGAAGCAAAGCCTTCTAAAGATAGATAAAGTGGTTCAACCTTTCACCTTGAAATCAGTTCAAGATTTCTTTAAATCGCTTTAACAGAATAGTCCACATTGCCTGAGTTCAGCCTTGAAATTAGTTTATCAACTTTTATTAACAAAATGAACTTTATACTTACTTCTATTATTTTTCATTGTTTTTGGAAACAGTGGAAAAGTGGATTTCGAATATTGTTTAATTTCTCGTTGTTTCTAATCTGTTTTCCTCATTAAAATATACAGTTTTGTTTTGAATATGCCCAAGTCAGGCTCGGAAAGAGCAAGAGCGTTGTGTGAGAGAAAATTTGCGGGAGAAGTGACAGTTCAGAATGTAAAATAAATGAATAAATAAGTAAAAAATAAAGGAAACAAAAGCTTCACTTCTATCGTGTCTTTAGGACACACACTTTTTTTTTTTTTTTACAGTGTACGAACGGTATCAATTTCTTTTGCACTGTGTAGGAAAAAATTCCAGAAATTGACTATTATCCACATAGAATTTGAGTTAATCCAATTCATCCAAAAATATTATTGCATTAAGTATTTGACTTTTGTTCCAATTCCTATCACAGAGGATTTTTTTCACAAAAAAAAGAACTTTACGTCTCATTTTAGAAGATTTCTCCCTAAACGTCCCCACTGCTTCATAATTACAGATCAATGCAAGAGTGAAATTTTGAAAAAGAAGAAAAAAAGAAAGAAAGAAAACCAACAATGATCATCAAATTTTCACTTTCATTTAAGCGACAAAAAGTCGACGAGCATTCAATCATAACTAAAAATTCTTAAGAGTTTACTTAAGCATTTTGCATCGGGACTCGAAAGGCTAAAATAAATTTAAAAAGAAAGGGAAAAGAATGGAAAAAAGGAGTTTTTAAGGGATAGAAGGTTACTGGAAGCAGAGCTATGTAAAGACAGATAAATAAACAAAAATCGCTCGAGAAAAAAGGGAGAAAAAATTGCACATAAATGCGCTTAATGGAAAACTGGCAGAAGTGAAAGAATAATTTCACCGTGCCGAAAGACTAAAGAGGGGAAGAAACTCAACGAAGAAGCTCCGAATGCATCAATTATGCTTCTAACAGTTGCAGGTGACTGGCTAAGGGAGGGTTCCGGTCGTTCCATTAGACAGAAGAGAAGGGCGCTTAGGGGGTGGCGTATCCCCTCGACTCTTTTCCATACTTCCCCGTGCTTTCTGCGGATGACAGAATGATCCGAATTCACGGCAATAGTGAAATAAGATAAAACCAAATTGCTGCCTGGTTTGCGAGTTTTTGCTTTCCTGCCTTTTTCTTTGCATCAATGGGATTTTCCGCGTACTGAACTTATTCAATTTAAAAAATGCCAGCTCTGCTTTTTAAACTTTTCTTTCAGATACCTTCATAAAAGGGTTTGAAAGAGTCACCTGAGAGGCTCGGTAACGGGGATGGCTAATGGTCATCCATTTTTGTCTCCAGCAATAAAGCTGATCAGATCGGGTAAAAATCATCACAAAGCTGATTAAAAAACGAATCTTTTGAAAAATGAATACATTTTTAAGTATGGATGCCACTTTAAAACGTCTAATACCCATACAAACAGTCACTCACAAGCAAGGGATTGTTTGCTGATTTTTTACAGGTACTTACGATGAATTAGTTTCGTTGAATTTTTGCAAATAAAGGGGAATAATTCTAGAGTGTTTGTTTACTTATGAATCTATTAGTTTTGAGCGATATAGGGTTCTAGTTTGGTTCGTCGAAAATCAAGCCCTCGCTACAAGTGTAATTATAAATGCGCAAGGATTGTTATAAAAATGACAAAATAGATTCATAAGTATCGAGTGCGTTGGAGCAAATTTAAGTTATGAGAAATAAAAATTTATTTTTTTATTTACTCGATGTATATTTTTAAAACTCTACGTATATCACATGTGATCGCACTACAGCATAGAGTCAATTTAGTTATAATTGAATGAATTGCAAAAATCTGTAACGACATATGAAATGAATGACTTTTGGAGATCAAAGAGTCTGTTATTGCACTTGAAATGAATAACAGTACGGAGACATCAAAATCTACCCTGACACATGAAATGAAAGACGACAGTGAGACATCAGGATCTACAATGGCAAATAAAATGAATGACGACATGGGAGACATTGAAATCTACAACGGCACATGAAATGAATAACGGGTCAGGAATATCTACGATGGTATGTGAAATGAATGAAGACACGGAGACATTAAAATCTACAATGGCGCATGAAATGAATGACGACTCCGAGACATTAAATTTACAATAATGGCACATGAAATGAATGACGACAAGAATGCATTGAAATCTACAATGCCACACGAAATGAATGACTTCTCTCAGAGACCATTGAATGTCCAGGGGTTGTCGTTACTTTAACTCTAAGTTAATTTGATATTATACGAAGTGGTTAATGAGAAGGAAACGTTTAAATTGGTAGCAGGTTCAATTGTAATGCAAGCAGTATCTATTGCGCCATTGGATCATTTTATAGAGGAAGATTCAGACGAATTCCATTTTGTCGGTGGAATGCAATGTATTCAATGGGTACTATCAGAGGAGAAATATTCAACGATTGCATTGCAACTTTTGTCGTCTTCGGGAATAAGAGCAACAAAACACGCGTTGCTGACTATCTCCACAGCTCAGCAACTACAGCCCCCCAAAAAGATAAAAGACATGAAGTCGTCAGAAGTCAAAATAAGTGACGGAATAGCATCTTTAGATAAATCGTCGGCGGGCTGAAATCAAATACATAACCAAGAATGAAAAGAAACAAAAAAAAAGTTCTCGCAAAGATCTATCGATTCGAAACTATGCAGATTCCGAAGCAGCCCATTCGATATTCTTTCGTAACAGAAACAGAGTGGGCATGGGCAAGGGAAGAGCAAATACCAATACATAATTCGATATTTGCATTCTTTTCCTTTCAGCATTCCGCTTTCTTTGGGTGTTACATTAGTGTTACAGATAGAATAGAAAAGCGGCTAGAAACCGTATGCATATTGGAATCCGCCGAAATTCTGACTGATCGTTAGAAACGGAGGAAATAATACCTGAGTGAAGCTTTTTGAACTGGCGAGCTCTAGCTGATATTGCATTTCGTATTTCTAATAACGCACACATGGAAGGATATTCGAAAAGTTGATGGATTGTTCCCAGTTACAATATGTATTTATCGTCGGAAATCAATACATTCCCCAAGCTTCCTTCACAAAGCTCGAACCCTCCACACTCCCCCTGCTCGCATTTCATCGACTGGCCGCCGGTTAACGATGCCAGATTCTTGAACAGATAGTTTCCGTTTGCTCGGTTTTAGAAGGGGGAAAATGACGAAGCAGACTTTTCAAAAATTTCTGTCATTCCGTGTTTTATTTAATTTCGGGGAGCGATTCATTTTGTTTTGGCGGTTCGCCTTTTGTGCTATTGTCCGATTAAGCTTTTTTAGCAGCCACTGTTTGAAATAGACTGCCGCTCGAACCTCAAAGAATGATATTAGACGACCGGAAGTCACAGAACTGTAACAGAGTTGTTTAATCCAACAAATATGCAGTTTCAGAACTATATTCGATTATTCATCTCTTATGAATTTGTTTTACTTCTTTTTTATTATAGTATTAAATAAATGGATATATTGATTCATATATCACATAACACGATCATCAAACGAACTAGATGCTCTACTTATCGCTCCTTAAATAACTATTCCGGGATTGTCGAACTATTTTGTCAATCTAGTTAATGAAATAGTAGTTAGAAACGTCTCTCGAACATTTTTTTTAGCTACTGTTTCAGTTGTCAGTTGATTCATTTTACTGTTTCAGTCAACAGTAACACAGTGGCTGCCGCTTATAAGAATCATGTTTGTTTTAAATAGTTTTGATTCCATAAAGCGGTTGATTAAATAAAGCGGATAGTTTAATAAACCTGGATTTTGTTCTATTTTCGACTATTTGATTCATTAAAGCGGTTGATTCAATTAACCACCCATTCAGTTACCCGGTGACCACTGTACGACTGTTTTTACTGTCAACATTTTTACGTCAGCCCTTATTCGGTCGCTCGATTATAATCTGTGGCTGTTGTTTGGCAAATGAGAGTGAACTATATCGGGAAAACGGTCATTTTGTCCCTCACGTGATTTCGTCCCGCAGAAATTATAATTTAAAAAGGTGATGAACAAAATTTTGTTCTTCATGAAATCCAACATGTGTACTGGATTTCATTTCATTATGCAACAAACTTTGTTCACTACCTTTTTAAGTAATTAGTTTTAATGAAATACATTAGTTGTCACGTGCGGAACAAAATGGCGACTTTTCCGTGAAATAGCGCTGCACTATTTATTTGGACTAAAAAACCAACTAAAAACATGAAATTATATTCGAGAGTAAATCAGATAAAAAGATAAGTAGTGGGTGAAACTCTCACTTTTTCTAGTGTTTCTTTTTTCTTTTTTAAGATGAGCCTTTTTGTCGTCGGTAAACAGAGTCTATGTGAGTATCAAAGAGAAGTGTCCTATTTAATATGGCTTTCTAAAAATAGAAGACTTGAAATGGGATCAGAAGCATTTGACCTATATGCAAGAGTTTAAAGTTTCAATTCGGGATACATAAACTTCACTAAAGAGAAATCGAGATACTTATGCCACAGAATTATGTATCACTGTAAGCTTGGAATTTCGATGCAGGCAAAAATGGATCTCGAATTCAAATGTGGCTTTTTATTTGACACTTTATCAGTTTCACATAAAAGGTTTTAACTGCTTGTTCAAAACGACGTCACATACTTTTTTTTATTATATGAAATGTTTGATAGTATTATTATCAAAAGTTATCCTGAAATGGATAATCCGATTTTAAACTCAAAACTTATTTTAGAAAAGGTCTACATCAGTAACGAAAGACTTTTGATTAATTTACTGTTTGATTTTTTTTTTTTTTTTTTTTTTTTACAAAGAGTGACTAGGGTTTTGAACGAAATCAACAGGACGGGTCATGAACCTTGAGAGGTATGCAATAAATTTCTACTTGAAATGTTCGCAAAAAGGTAACTAATAATTTTTTGTATTAATTAAAATTATGTAGAGGACATCAGCCCAAAGTGGATCACTTAAAGTTTGACAAATTTTATAAAATCAATCTTAATCTATATCCTAAAAATAATGGATAGATGTTTTCATATGGTTATATATTTTTCTTTCTTTCTTTTTTTTTTTTTTTTTTTTTTTTGCATTTTTGTCATCCATTGTACGTTATCTTTATTGTACAAACTCGCTTAAAAAAGGAGCAAAAAAAAAAAAAAACGTTTCATTCCAACATTTTACAATTGTTAGTATTGAATCCGCCACACATTTCTTCAAATATCTCGAACTCTTTTCTGCAGATACTGCCGTTTACCTGCACACGGCAGTATAAGCTGTGAAAAATATATGACGAAGAATTCTGCATGTATGGGATTATTGTTTGAAATATTGCAGAAATTTGCCCACTCCACTTTGCCATGGAAGTTCCAAAAGTGGTAATTGGTGACAATCTTCGATGATGATAGGGGCGAGGGGTCCGGGACCTTCTCTTCAGACGTCTTAGAAACTGTAGCTTTAAGAAGCCAATTACAGACTAACTTAGGCGGTTTTCGGGAAAGGAGAGGATTGGGAAATTTTTTAAAATTAAAGTTGCAAAAATGTAATCTCAGGCTATGGCTGCCTCTAATTTTATTTATTCTAAATAAAAATGTTGTGGAAAGTCTTGAGCCAGTTTTGTTTGCCAAAAACTGGCTGACTGTTTTGGTTTGCCGTAATGAAATTTTCAATTTCACCCTAATAATTTTATTGTTTGAAATACAAATAAATCGTTCTCAAAAAAAAAACCCTTAATATTTTGGACTGAGGAAGTATTTTGCAATGATATCAATAAAGGTATCATTGCAAAATACCTTTTGTGATTTCTGATTTTCTCTCTAATCTCTGTTATCCTTTTATTTTATTTGAAGTGTCATTCCACCCAAGTCTTATCGAGGATTTCCAAAACGGAGGGGTTTTAAACAATTTTTCATCCATGGTGACAATATCAAAAAAAATCTAATTAAAATAAATAAATAAAACAAACTTAAAAAAAGCTAATTAAAATAAACGATTAAAACAAATTAAAAAAAAAATGGATGGATCAGATTAGGTTACATACCTTTCCTACCTATATTACTGTATTGTACAGACTTTTTTCAACAGAGTCCTTTGCTTTCTACACGTTTTTGCATTTTGTAAAATGAGGAAGAAATTGCAAAAATATTTTTATGTTCGAGTTTATTCAACGAAATCACACTCAATGAAATAAAGCGGGTATTTTTTGAAAATGAAATTTAAATACCAAAGAAGTACTATTCAATTTTATTCCCGCATCATTAAACTACTATAATGAAGTGAAAAGACCAAAATTGATCTAAAATCTCCTTACAGAAGAATATTACTCTAGATGCTTTGTTTTGCCAGATTGATTCCACCATACTCTCATCACTGAATTTCTCAAAGATAATTTTTTCAAGTTGCGAAAGAAGTAGAAAAAATTTACAATAAATCAAATTTTAACTTAAATAAAAAGTAAAACTATTTATTTACTAAAACTATTTGTTTTTCCAATGGGAGGAGTTTAACGCCTAAAACCCTCCCCATGGGCATGGTCTTGGTTCCCTCCTCAATCGGTTAATGAAGTTTAATTTTACTTTCGTTTTTTAGCCTTAAACATCTAGAACGATTGCCGTAACTATTCATTGACATATTTTATTTCCCTCTGTTTTATTTTGTCTTATTTTTAACATTCTCGCAGGCCCATGTATTTTTCTCCATTTTACTGCAATTTTCGTAACATTTTAATTTTTAAAAATTATGTGTACAGCTGTATGAAGCTCGTACGTTTCTTTATGTATTAATTTCTTTAAATTAAGGCTCGCCATGGTTTTCTACTGATTTTACTTTATTTTACTTTTGTTAAAATAATATTTCAAACGTACATTTCGGAAGCCTCTAATTAGTTAACTTTTATAATACAGATACTCAGATATTTCTGCATATATTTTAAGATTTTTTAACTTAATTATTATTATTTTTTTGTTTATATATATATATATATATATATATATATAGTGATAAATACGTCTTTTAATTTTTTATTCGTTTCATTTTTTTTTTTTTTCGTTTCAAACTTCCAACACTTGGAATTTTGAGAGAGAAAATTGGATTTTTAAAATTATTTTTTTATCACAGTAGAAACATAAAACCCCCTCAGGATTCACACAATACAGCTGGTTTCACCCCACCTCGCTCACCACTTGGTATTTTCTAACATGTGACTTCCTCTTCTTCGCTAAAATTTCATGGGGCCTCTTTTGAACAAATGGAAATCCTGTTTCATCCAAGTTCAAAAAATTTGATCCACAAAGATTTTACTTGTCGACAAGGATTTTGCTATAGTACGTTGCATGCCCTCAGTTATCCACTGGCTTTATTTTATTTATTTCGGCACTTTTCTCGAACAATACACTTACTTGAAACTATTAAAATTTACTTTAACAAAGACTGAATCGACTGCACAAGTTTTTAAGATGAGAATATAATAACTGAGGAGAATATTTTTTCATTATTATCACACTTATTTAAAAAGATTGATCAATTATTAAAAGTAATTGAGTTAGAACTTTAATAATATTTGTAAGATTCCATGAACAAATCATTTTGTTAGCTGGTTCATTCATAGAAACACCTAGCTGTTCAATGATAGCAACTGCGTCATTTTGAATGTTCTCATAGTTGTCACTGCTGTGACGATTGATGATGAAACTTTAAATATGGGGAATTATACTTAATAATGCACGTCAATGTTCCCATTTAGTTGTTCAGTAATATTCAAAGCATGTAAAAAAAAAAAAAAAATTAATTTGAATTTTGTCATCTTGAATTCAAATTATGTTTTTCGCAATCACGAGTGTGTGTATGTAGGCGTGTGTGTTTGTGTGTGGCGGTATGTGTGTTTGTGTGTGGGGGTATGTGTGTTTGTGTGTAGGGGGTATGTGTATGTGTGTGTAGGCATATGTGTTTGTGTCTGTGTGCAGGTATGAATGTGTGGGTAGTTGTGTGTATGTGTTTGTGTATGTGTGCGCGCGTGTGTGTGTATATGTATTTGTGTGTGTGTGTGTAATTGTGTATGTATGTGCGTGTGTGTGTGTAGGACATGGATGCAACCTAGAGACGGCTTTCGCTATAGGAACAGCATCGTGAGGACGTCGACGGTGACGGTGCGGAGGGTGGCGGTGGGAAAATAAAATGATAGGACATCAAAACAGTCAAGTGAGAACAATAAGCAATCGTGATTGCTCAACAAAATATAAATATCAATCATTAGTAAGTAAACAGTAGAAATCTTATTTGGACGTTTAACAATATGATGTATCGATTCAAGCTCATTGACGATTCTGCATTGGACTCTTTTGAGACAAAAGAAGACACTAAAACTGATTTCGTGCCTGAGAAAAAACTTTGGTGGGATAAATATCTTCTCGGTCCAGTCATGGAACCGGTCCATCGACATCAACCTTCCCCTAAATTTATGTATTTATGCAGAATCTTAATTATTTTAATCGAAAAGTAAACAAGGTGCACATCTAGTTAGAAACTTAATTATTTTCATCTTGAAGTGCACAAGGCGCGCGGTGAGTGTGTTTTCGGAAGTCCATTCCTTCCGCCCCCCAAGAAGGTATTTCCTGGCGCAAGAAGTGAACCAGTCACATTGTCTAACGGCCCAACATTACCTTCACACTTCCTGGTTCGAAAGACCAATTATTTCTTTCAGGATTTTTGATTTATTTATCTTTCCGTAAACGTAATATGTTACAAATACTACCGCAATGTTCTTCCAGTCCCTATCTTCTATGCACAACGGTGTCCATCCCCCCCCCCCGCAAGTTCGATAGCGCAAATCCCCCCCCCCAAAAAAATAATCTCAACCCCTTTTCCTTTTTTTATTTTTTAGCTCACTTTATTTGCCTTATTTTTCAAAAATATATTCCATTTATTTTTTATTTATTTTTAATTATTAATTTTATTTTACTAGAAAAGTTCTGTGCTACACCAATGACATACCACGTACACACAAACTAAAGCAATAAATGAAATAAAATATAAACAGAATACAATGAAATAAAACAAATTAAAAAAATAATGAATAAATTTAAACAAATAATAAAAAAAAATACCCCCTCCCCTTTTGATGGCGGAATTTGCGCCATTATCATCCCCCCCCCCCCAGTAGGCACCCCTGATTTATGCATACACATTTATTGTGAATTAATGATAAAATACTTCAAAAACTCTACCGTTAGAGTAGTTAAAAGAAAATTTATCACGTACCTGCGGTTAACACGACATGTCTTCTCTAGAAGCTGTCTCCATCTACGTAGGTTGAAGCAAAGAAATGTGTATCAAGTTCCGATGTTTTCATTTAGTTCCACCAGTTCTAGGATGTTTTTTAAACATTAACACATTTTAGTAAAAAAATTAAAATATGAAAATATAATTACAATAATGATAAGATGCAATTTTAAAAGGCTATAAACAATTAACCATTTTTAATTTTAAAATAATTATTCTTTATTCATCAAGTACTAAGTAGTGATTATTTGCAATTAAGTATTAGTTCCAAATGTATTTGAGTTGCAAAATTAGTACTTTGTGGGAGGGGGGGGAGTAGAGAGAAAACTGCGATTCACAATGAAACATTGTGGTTGAAAATCAGGCTTCTAAAAAGGCTTTAAACTTTTTTTTTTCTTTTTTTTTTTTTTTTTTTTTTTTTTTTTTAACGTGTAACAAAGAGATATCGATTTATATCTTCAAACTTTTTCCACGTCTGTTTTCTAATAACATTTTCTCCACTTCGAATTGAAATTTTAATTACTACAATTATTCCGTTAAATTTGTCACCACAAGACAGAGGTGCCCCCCCCCTAGGGCAAGGGCGCACCCCCTCAACATCGTGGAGACCCCTTCCCCACACGCAAGAGCACCCCCCCCCCCAAATGAGAAAAATACCCTTCAAAACACCCTCCCCCCTAAAAATTTCAACGGCGCAATCTGCGCAATGAACCCCCCCCCCCCTCAACTGGGAGGGCACCCCTGCTACTAGACAATAGAATCCCCCTAAAAACATCAAGCATGAAACCACCCTTGATAGTAGGAAAAACTGCGGCACGACATTAAGAATTAAAAATTGTTAGTTCAAAATTTAAGAACGTCACAACTGATTACTTTTCACGAGAGGATAAATAAACAAATTCGGTTTTTCCTTTTTTATACCGTTCCCTCTAAATATCTTTCTCATTTCTTTTGGCTTTTAATTCTTTTCTACGATGATTGGTACTTTGAAAAAAAAAAAAAAAATATACATTTCAATTATGACGTAGCAGGGTGATTCTAAATTGTTTTTACAAATCAAGAGAGGTGATAGTATCTTTTTAGACGACCAATAATTACACAGGAACATAGGATAGGGTCTGATTCCTTTCTGAGGCAAAGAAAAGAGGAAAGTACAAACGGATCCTGTGAGATGAAACAATAAGTAATCGCCTCTGAATCAGTGGCGCAGGGAAGGTTGATTTTGGGGGTGAAAACACCCCCCAGATGCATTGGTTTTAACATAAATGCAAATTCAAATACAGTAGTTTATGAATATGAAAGGGCAGTTTCGATCAAAAAAAAAAAAAAAACCCTCTAGAAGGTAATTTTGATCAAAAAACCCCTCAAGAATGTAATTTTGATCTGAAAAAACCCCCCCTCCAAAAGGTATTTCTGGCTGCGCTAGTGCCTCTGATTTTTTTTTTTTTTTTTTTTTTTTTCTGGGGCACAGGAAGTCTTAAGTGTACTAGACCTTGTCAACTCAGTTGACGATCTCAGGGCGAGAACTATTGCTGATAACGCGGACGAAATTAACACGACACCAGAGGAATCTTCGAAAAGGTTCGCCAATCGTTCACCCGCCGGTTATGACATCATTTCGACATTTTGCTATACTTTGTAGACGATCAGATGATGATGTAAAGCAATTTCCTACCGGATTGAAATCATTCCACATTTAAAACCCATTCAAGGATAATACATATAAAACACCGAAATACCGACAAAGTCAAGCACCGCTTTTTTGAGCATATAACTCATTTTTGTTAATTTCGATACGGACTGCATCTCCCTCCTCCCTCCTCAAAAAAAAAAAAAGATGCTTCTGAAAGCATCAAGGCAAACGTTGGAAGTTTAGATGCAAAATAAATTGTCTGTGTGAAGGGGGGGGGGGTGGCAGGTACATTTCACCATTTCATTACCAACTATTAAAAGATACTTTTTTTTTTTGTTTCTTTATTTTCATTAAGTATAACTTGCTTTATTTATTTTTTGTCATAAGATTTAATTTTACAAGATATCAAACTTATTTATTTTTCCCCAAAAAGGAAAGCAGGCTAATAAAATGAAGCCACTGTCTGATGTCCTTATCCTCTCCGGTGTCCTTATCGAGAGACCAAGGATCAGGAGAAGGAAATGATCCCGTGCTGCATATACACTGATGTCCAAAAGTTAAGCATAATTCATAAAATGCTAAAAAAAATCTGTAAATTTTCGTAAAATTATATAAAGTTACTTATGGAGATTCATTGGTTGAAGAAGAAACAATATGTTTATGCAAAATAGTATAGTCGATGGTGTCATGCGTGAATTAGGTGCGCGTTTCGGAATGTGGATAAAACAGCTCGCAAGCTTTAGAGGGTTCAGGCGCGTTTCAAGCAATTGCTGTACCAAGAAACATTGGATCTGGTGAAACAGAACTAATAATGGCACAAAGACGCCAATTGGACATGTGTGCGAAAGGAAGAATCGTTGGAATGCTAGAATCTGGACGATCACAAACTGAAGTGTCTCGTATTCTTAATGTGCCTCAGTGTGTAATCTCGAGACTGTGGCAGAGGTTTTCAAATACGGGAGTTGTTACCCGCCGACCAGTACCAGGTCGACCAAGATTCACAACCGCAAGCCAAGATCGTTTTCTGGCAATTTCTGCACGACGTCATAGGGCCAGCTGTGCCAGAGAACTGGGTTCAGCGCTCAGTGCCGTCACAGGAATAACAATTTCGAGGCAAACTGTTTACAGGAGACTCAATCATGTCGGTCTGTATGTCAGAGAAGACCAGCAGTTTGCATTCCTCTCACATCAGCGCATAAACGCACTTGTTTAAACTGGAGCTTGCAACATCGGCATTGGAGTCTGGGACAGTGGGCTAATGTAATGTTCAGTGATGAGTCCCACTTTGCTCTACAGAGTGATTCTCGTCAGGTAACAATCTGGAGAGAAAAGGGGACTCGTTTCCAACCGGAAAACATAAGAGAAAGACATCACTTTGCGTCAGCAGGAGTAATGGCGTGGGCGGGCATTATGTTGGATGGCCGCACCGACCTCCATATTTTTGAGACAGGCTCAGTCACTGGTCAAAGATACAGAGACGAGGTTCTTGAGCCGTATGTTCGCTTGTTCCGAGATGCTGTTGGTCCTGAGTTCATATTCATGGACGCGCCATGTCACCGAAAAGCTGTGGTCGATGACTTCCTCGAATCAAAAAATATCCAGCGAATGACGTGGCCTGCAAACTCCCCTGATCTGAACCCTATCGAGCATGTCTGGGATATTCTCGGGAGACAACTTGCAGCCCGTTCGCCCCCGCTAAGCTTCGCTCCGGAGCTAAAAAGAGCTCTCCAGCATGCTTGGAACTGTTTAAGCCCACAACTCATCCACCACCTCATAGAAAGTATGAGTAATCGTTGTGCAGCGTGTCTGGCAGTCAGAGGTGGCCATACACACTATTGAACTTCAGCATCATCTTTTAAAGAAAAATTTTTGTGCAAAGAGTAAATTCTTCATATGCCTAATTTTCATTTAAACTATTTTTTGGGATGATAAAAGTAAATATTACCGATTTTTTGAGTAGTTTCCTTATTTTGTAACCGTGTTGCATTCGCATATCACGTTTCCCCCTATTTCGATGTATATTTCTCACATTACTCACAGAAATAACAATTATGCTTAACTTTTGGACACCAGTGTATACTACACATACGTGCACTAACTCCACCCAAGAGTGTCCAAAAAAAAAAGAAAAAAAAAAAGAACAGACAATAACGATTTGTTATTACCCCTAATGTGACAATTATCTTTCTCCTTTCCATTGAAGTACTTATGGAAGTTTTGATAATATTTTCGAGTTTGTACAATGTGGTTTAATTGATAGTGAAGTATTTTTCAATTTTTTAAGGGTTGGTAGAATTTTTTTTCGCTTTTTTTTATAGCCAGCCTTTTTGAGGCCCTATGTTTTCATTATGGACAATTCGCTATTTTTGGTTAAACTGCTGACAAATATAATTCAAACAAATTTTCTCATGGAATGACTTTTTTTTTCTTATTTTGTTATGAGTCATTTCATGAATGTACAAAATTAGAGCCGATTGAATCAGAAATGAGCGCGATATTAGGCCCTGAACCTTAGGTTGGCATTATTTGACAAAAACCTTCCTTACGAGAAAAGATATTATTTTTAAATTAATATTTTTTATTTGTGCTCAGAATACCTACGAAACGTTCTTCAATGTCATATGTAGTTAAAAACACCAAATCAGGCATCACGAAGGAAAATCAAGAAAACTAAATTTAAAGAAAATATTTTTCTTCAGAATGAGTAAGTGCCTTTACAATTCTCTATAGTTGGTACTGTATTATTATTTTTGTACAAATTTTGGAAATTAATAACATGATGACCTTCAGTGCGTCATTGATAATTGACATTAATAATTACAAGCAGAAATGTCAACCACCATAGTCAACAATTGAAACAAAAAATTATCGTTTTTAAATGATGAAGTTTATATTTGAAACCAATATGTACTTGCATTTGACGATCAAAATAATGAGTATGCGTGTTTTTCAAAATTAAGACTATTTTAAGTTGGGAAAGTAATCAAAAATTAGTTACATTACATTTTCCTTATTTTTGTGCACATATTTTTAACAGTATGCTTGCACTACATCGCTAAACTACTGACAGTTCACAAAATACGTTTTCAATGAATTACTTGGAGATATCTTTAGTTATTTATTTTTTTCCACGTGCATATCAAAGTTTTATAGTTGCTGAAATAAATTGTGGTACATAAATGAATAGAGAAAGAACATAATTGTCTGTTGAAATTTCTTTCTCAAACTTTAAAACAAGTTTTTAATTAAAATTTTTAACTTTCAAAATATTGCTTTTTTAAAAAAATCTTTCAGTATCATTTAAAATGCCTGAAAAAAATCTGAATCGAGCGAATTTTCAAGACCCCCTTTTTCACAATACGTTTTCTATAACTTCTAAAACATAGCGGTTTTTCATAACCCCTTATAATTACTTCCACCAACTCTGACTAATTAAATAACTGTTCTATAAATAATAATTTAGTCCTTAAAAAGAAGTCCTGTTTCTGAAAATTGTATGTATATCAATTCATGTTTGCATAGAATATTAAAACCTTTTTTGGTGTATATTTGTAGGGTGTGGTGGGAGGGGGGGATGACACTGCACATTTCGCACAAATATGTCACTGTTAACGGAATAAGTAGGGAGTTAAGTTTATATTTTAAACAATTGTGAAACGAATAACACTCAGGGAAAATTTCTATATCTGTTAAATTTAAATAGTACGAAAACTTTTGTTTGTGCAGTGAAAAAAAAATATTACAAAGGGGAAAAAAAAAGTATTCCTTTGGAGTCTAAAAAAGAGGATCCAAAAGTACTGATTTTCTTTCAAAAAGGGAGAGACAAAATGCGAATAATGTTTCTATTTTGAAGTATAAAATCTCAATATTGAAAATAATAGAATAAATAAAACGTTATCACACAGTTAATTTGAAAATAATCAGTAAACATTTAAAATTGTTGAAAAAGAATTTCAATTATCTGTCAAAACATATGACTTTAGGGAAAAAGATTTATACCATTATATCTTATTATAAATTACATCTGGTCTTTCAGAAAACGTTCTGAAATCTGGATTTATTATTAGAAGGTTTGAAAATACAGTATCTTCGTGGATTAGAAACATTATACTGCCATTTAAAATACCTTTGTGACGAATGACGATGTGAGTTAACTTTGAACAATTTAGTGTTTTTTATGCATTTGATTCAAAAGAAACTATATTGGATGTCACAATCATGTAATATTAGCTTCTGTTTTTTTTTTTTTTTTTTTTTTTGATGAATTAGTCAAACGGTATGCAGCTCACTGTACAATCCAGTCATTCTGAAGGTACTGTTTGGAAACTACCCTTTAATGTTGATTTGAAACCTCTGAAATTTCTACTCTTGCATTGTAATAATCTGCTGCTATAAATGATAGAAATTTTATAAAGTCACCAGATTCAATAACTAACTTGAAATTGATTTTGCTCTAAATATTGAAGTTGAGGATTGAGTATTTGAGCTTTTCTGTGAGTACTATCTCATAACAAAGCAATTATTTTAAAGCTATAGAGAGGCCATTATAAAAAAATTCTAGTTTCTGATTATATTTCTCCTACGAAAATTAGTTTGAAATAACTATAAACTAATAATTAAGCGAAATAAAATTTAATATTAATGACGCTTTATAGCTTTTTTTTTACAATTTTTTATTCAGGAAAATACTCCACGGTTTTTACTTTAGATATCTATCCTATATCCGTCCAAGGTTACAAACACATTTCCTAATTATTAGTATTTAGTAGAGAACGCAACAGAAATGACCCCCAAAAGACAATTCCCCCCCCCCCCCCCCGCATTAATGTATAGTAATAACATTGTTTAAAAATACAGCAATAAACACACTAAAATTCAGCTAATTTTTATATATTTGCTCTTTCTTAACTAAGTATTCTTTATTCTTAAGCTTCAAAACGTTCAACACAAAATTTACTCCTAGGTTGAAAACAGATTATTCTTTCTGCATGTTTTGCCGAAGCTCGACTGATGCTCAAAAACTTGCGAGAATATTTGCTAGGGAGCAGCATCAATGTGTCATGACTGTTGGCTCTCCGCAGTTATAATTCGTATTGAAAAAAGGGCACTGCGTAAACGTGCCCTGGTTTGTATAAATGGGTGGGACATATATAGGGGAGGGTGACTAAAGCGGGAAGGCCTTCGTATGCCCCCCCCCTCAATGGTGTATAAGCGGCGATGCATACGTATGTCGTGTTTACATGAGCACCCCCAAGTTTTAATCAGTCCCAGCGAAGCAGCAGTGAAGCGACCGAACGCAACCAGGCCTAAAATTAAAAAAAATAATAATAAATAATTAAATAAAAAATGATACATTTCTAAAAAAGAAAAAAATGAAGTTTGGTAACTTGTGATTGGTGATTGGACCATCTTATTTTTTGATTATGAATAATGTTACGTTATTCCGACACAATCCATCTACAAACTACGATAGTCATTTCCTTTGTTTCCTTTTTAAATTTAAGGTTATAATTATTGAAATAAAAAACGCGTCTTCGGGCAAAGCGGATATAGGATTTAATCATAGGGTAAGAGCGCCAGTAATCGGCCATTTAAGACAGTGATTGCTGTTTTTTGTTAACTTATAAATGTCAACAATCGATATAGCAACAAAAACATCGTAAGGCTTTAGGCTATACCTTTCTGATAATGATTCACTAATTTATATATATATATATATATATATATATATATATATATATATATATATTGTAATGGCAAGTAGCTAGTCAATTATTTTAATCATTTCTAACTTCATATTTGATCGGCAAATGTACCAAATCACGATTAGTTAAGCTTACCCGCTTTTTCAAATGTTTGTAAAGTTTGATAATAAATAAATATTGGGTTTGAATTAAAACAAAAATCACTTTTTATTTTGAAGTTCAAGAGAACCCTGATAGGAAATAAAACCGAAATTTATGCGATAAAAATCCAAAAACTATTAATTTCGAGTATTCTTCAAAACAATACCCGCTTTGAGCCACCCTTCTCTGTAGCACGTAATGCATGCAAGGCTACAACTATTTTCCAAAATTTGATTAATTTATTATTGAACTCAGCAAGTTTTGGTAAAGTAACCACATTACCTACATTTAATTTTCAACTAAAAATTAACCTCAAATAAAAGAAAAATCATAGCAGAATGAAATGTAGATGTAGAGGAATGTGGGGCAAAGTGAAATGTTAAATATTTACTCTGCTTTTAGTGCCATCTATTTCGTAATATTTTAACTATATAATATCACATGTAATCTATTCCAGTCAGGAAAAAATTACCTTAGAAGGTCAAAGTATATGATAATATAAGCAATTTTCAAAAATTGATCCTCAAATTGAAAAAATTTGTTGTAAGTCAAAAAATATTTTTGGTGTTAATAAAATGATAAAGTTTTGTTATTAACATTTTCAATATTAATTGAGACCTACTAATACTCGGGGCAGTATTTATTTAGGTAATTTTAAGCTTATTTGCATTTTAAATATTTTGCACGGTTAGTCAAATGCAGGGCAAAGTGAAATAGTTAATTTCGTTTACTCATTCAATCCTTTACTAAATCATTTATTCATTTATCAATTAGTTGACATTCCTTCATTAAATAATTCATTTTTTATTCATTCCTTCATTCACTTATTTTCTTATTCATTTACTATTTTATTCACTCATTTTTTTTCCTCAAGTAGTATTTAATTAGTTTATTTTTTAGTTTTTTGTTTCATTATCTTTTCATTTATTCATTCCTCCATTTATTTACTCAGTCATTTCATCAAAAATATTTTTTACAATAGAATAGGAAATACTTCATTAGAAAAATATTTCACTTTTGCGAGATGAAAAAAAAAAGAGTGAAAAACCTTCCCTTTTTTTGACGGCACAAATATGCAGCCCGAAAAAAAATAAATAAATAATGATAATAATAATAACATTTCAATGCAAGCAACAATTTCAAACAATTACATTGTTTTTTCTTTCTGCAATTTTCAAAACAAATTTCCGATTTGGTCATTTTGAAAAAGCTACGTCATCTTAACTATTTTACTTTGCCCCACATTCCCCTACTTCATTTGCGACATTTTCAAAAGAAATTACTTATGTTTCTTACGTAATAATTTATTACTTTGTTTAAACAACATTAGGGCTCTGATGTCTCAAATAAATGTAAAAAATATAATTTTAAAATGACTCGTGTTTATATGCGATAATTTGCAAAATAACTTTTACCTCATATAATATGAGGATATATGTACCTCATGTTCATGGACTTTAAAAGGTTAAGGAGTTACTTCGAAGACATAGGTATGTAAACAAACCAAATTCTGCTTGATTTTTTTAAAAAATAAATGCTATATAGATATATGCATGCATTATTTTAATCACTTAGACAACAATGTATATCATTCATGCAATTTAAAAATTTCTAAAAGATGTCAATTAATATCAAAAGAATAAAAAACGGTAATTTCAATACCAAAAGAACTTTCAATTGAAAAAAAATAAAGGCTGAAAATTTTATGTGCGGATATTAAGGATGAGGTACTGTAGTTAATAAATCACCAAACTCAGCCTTATTACATAAGTAATCAAAACATACACAAACAAAAATTGGTTTGTTTATATACACATGCGTGTAAATAATTCACTTAAAACACCTATTTAGGAAAAAATATTGAACATTCAGGCAATTTCGAGCTTTACTTTTCCAGACTAGAATGTTTCCAACGACTAATTAAGACCTAAATGCTCATAATAAGGCGTAATGAAATCATGCTGCTGAATGTAAACATAGTTAACCCTAACACTACCGAATATAACAAAAAGGCAATGAAATTAACACAAATATAACTTTTACTGAGAACACATGATGAATATTATTTCATCGATGAACGGTGATGATTGAACGAAAGGAAAAGAAGTGGTACAGAAAAGAAAAGCTTACCTGTGTGCGGCTTGTGCTAGTGTCGTCCGCCATCTTGGGAAGAAGTGAATCGGTTCGGTCGTTATGTAAGGTCGGGGGGCGGAGTGGCAGTGACGAGCAGCTGAGTTGGAATAAGAGAGGCGGGCTTTTTTCTTCTCGAAGAAAAAAATGCATTAGTATGGAGCGGGCTAAATAAAGCAAAATCAAATTAGAATCAAAAGAGATCTGTTTTATTTGAGGATACAGTCTTTCTAGTTTGGATAAGTGTTGGTTGATAAATATTGTTTGATTTAAGAAGAAATTAAAATTTGCAAGAGGAAAACAAATAATAATTTCACGGAAAAACAAATTATCGTTGTAAATAGCTTTAGTTAAGTGCTTGTCAACGCAAATTTGAGGCGCAAATCCCCTCAGATTAAAAAAAAAAAAAGAATAATAAAATATATATTATTCCATAAAATGACCAAGTTTAACCAAATTTTTGGTTGTCCTTTACTGTGTTTATTAAAGTAGGAAGAGCTGTATGAAAATTGGATTTGATAAAAATTAGTTTAAGAGAATAAATCAAATAAATAAACAAAAATTCGAATTTATTTGTGACAAATTCAATTTTTTGATCGCAATCGATGATTCTTGCCAAGTTTTGAAACATTGCTATTTTTCTATTTCTGAAAAACATTATCTTCCAAATTTCTATGCTTTATAGTTCATTACTCCATATTTCTAAAACTAAAATCGTACATTAATTTGAATCACAGGGGTTTTTTTTTATTTATGTATACATAACATTATACAAAAAGAGAACTAATGAATCGAAATATTTTAAAGTTATGCCATAATACACGAAGCAATAATCAAAAGGAAACTTAGCTATGTCGCAAAATATGCGTGCAAGTTAAAAAGAATATCAAAATAAAAAACAAAAAACTTTTTATTTTAAAGCAGAAAAAATGAAAAAGGAAAACATACTCTAAATGAGCTCATTTGAACATGTTTCGTGCAAACAATTTTGCGTTAGATATGGTTTAAAGACAAATCATTCATAATTGCCGTATTTAAGCCATTTAAAGTTAAATAAAACTCCAAAAATATACAGAAATAATTTTAAAATCAAAGAATAAAAACTTAAAAAGAAAATGTCCAGAAAAAAAAAGAAAGAGAAACAATTACCATATATTTACATGCGCGTAAAGCAGACGATAATGCATACTTTTCTCACTTGCCCACTATGTGAAGGGACTATGCAAATGACAGGGGTTCATCTTTTTGATTGCCCCGTTCTTCTCAAAGTGCTCAAGGATATCGTTTTCAAAGAGCTTTCCCGCTCTACTACTACATCATTGTTGTATTGGACTGCAAGGCGCCTTATGTCCGAGAGGATGTTGGCGGGTGTAATTTAAAAAAAAAAAAACTTTTCCCTCTATAATTTCAGCTTTAATCTTCACAGAAGCTCAGGTAAAGCCTTCTGAAAATATTTCTTCGCTGTTTACCGATCCTAGAGCGAACAAAAGGTTCAGCAAAAGCAAAATTAGTAAGCGTTCTTGATTCTTAAGAGAATAAATAAATAAATAAAATTAGTAAAAAAAAATAAATAAATAAATAAGAAGAAAAAAGAGAAGGGATGAAAAAATGTATGATGCGTTTAGTTTGAATGAAAATATTTTCACAATTCAACACTGCCACTAATACTTGGAGATACTAAAACAATTTACAACCAGTACTTCGAGGAAATAGTAGCAAAAATGTGATAAATATGCATATGGGCGATTCTCGAAAAAATGTCCCTTGCGTAACGCTAAGTTTTTAATTTTATTCAAGTAACTATTAATTAAATGTGGGCTTAACTGTAATGCTTTGATAGTATATTAAAGCATGTATTATCTCCCAACAGCATTATTTTTTTTAAAGCTTATGATAGCTGGAAAAAATAAAAAAACCTAGCGTTACGCTCGAGACATTTTTTCGAGAATCGCTGTGCACTGTCAAAACTACGGGTGCCTTTGACTAACTATTTGGCTCCCTGGGGTGAAAACACCGGGCCTCAGGGTGCAGTAGAGGCTAGGAAGTGTGATCAAGGTGAATGACGCTAATAAATGTGAAAACGGACCTCCTAAATGCATGGGTGAAACGCTGGCGCATGCGCTCTCCGCTCTGACATCATTCAACCACAATCAATGGCGGACGCAAGTATAACTACGCACATGCACTTTCCCATTGAATGAAGTACGAAATTGGATTAAAACTTATAAGTTTCTGCGATTTACTCTTCAAAGTTTCGCGTAAGTACATGCATTTGATCATAGTGTAGCTTTTAAGGCTTTCGAACGTATTTAAAATTGTTTCAAAGGTACGTTGATTCTTCAGTTAGCCGTTATATACATTTGCTATTCCTATCATGCATAAATTTTACCTAAAAATAGCTATCAGCACCGGATAAGTAACATTTAATAATCAAAACGCTTAAATTAGATGATATTTGAAAAGTTATTTCAACTATTAATTTTGACTATGTGGTTTTACTTGCTTGTATTATCAACAATCTTGTGGATTTTTAACTAAGAGATTCATTGTTAGCAATGTGATGCACTCAGCAAGTGAACGGAAACTCTAATTACGATGATGCAAATAGCAAAAACATAAAAGCACGAAAAAAAAAAGGAAAGCGGATTGAGAAAAAGAAATTTCTTCTCCGTCTCGATTTTTTTTTTTTATTTATTATCTCGTGTCTAAGTTAACTAGCTTTCCTCGGCGTTATTGCTTAAAGCGAATGACTGAACTTTTTTCGTCACTCTAGTAATAGTAAGAATGAATAACTCGTTAGAATTTGTTTTGGCTTTTAATTTATCGAAAGACTTTTGTTCTTTTATATTCTTTACGGATATTCAAATGTCGAATCATATATACGTACGTACTAATATGGTGCTCTTTGATTAAAATTTCGAACGTGATGAAAGGTTTTATTTTTCCATGATTGCAACATAATTGAATATTTATTGTTCGTGTAAATGATTTACAAATAGTACCTACGTTCTTCATTTTCGGTACGATCGTGCTGCAGTAAATGTCAATAACATATTAAAATTACTGAGCAATCCAAGTGGATGTACGAAAATTGGTGCACGGCAGACAAATTTAAGTCATGAACACTTCTAAACTATGTTCGAAAGTTGAAATGTGATCAAATGCCTTAAAGTACAAGTTTTAATCATTTTCAGAACTATTCAATGTGGAAAATGTACCAAGACTTAGCTTTTTATAACTCAAAACAATAAATAATAATGTATACAATTGTTTACGGAAATGCACACAAAACCGAGGGGGGGGGGGGTGCTCAGCAACAGAAAACAGAGGGTGCCAATGTTCTGCCATAGGGTTCCGTTTTTCACCGCGGTGCACGCTGGGTGAAGGGTGCCGGTTTTTCGCCCGTGTTAAGGGTGCAATTTCGGCACCGTAAAGAGTGCCGCTGGTGAACAAGCTTTTCACCCTCGAAAAGTGCCAAATGCAACCTGTAGTTTTAACAGTGTGAAAAACGAAAGTGGGCTGTAATTTACCGTAGTTTTAATAAGATTTTAGAACATGGTAATTCATGATATAAACAAAATTATTATATTTTGCTACGAATACTTAATTTAGTTGCAACTTTCCCTGCTAGCACATTTTTTAATATATTTTTTTTTATTTTTAACGTATCTTGGAACAAAACTATCCTGAATGGGATTACTCCGAGAATCGGGCAACGTAGAACAGCTTTATCGTGCAACACATCTGTACCTCAGATACAAACTAGCTAAGTCCAAAAATGGTGGTTTTCAGGTAATTACTGTATAATCTTATTTCGCACTGAGACATCATAACAACGTAATAATATAAAACAATTTCCTTCACAATTATCTATCAGTGTAATAAGAGGGCGAGTTGCAACGAGGGGCTCACCAAACTTAAGTTTTTGGGAGGGCAGAAAGTCTCAATTTGCCAAAAAGAACTCCAAATTTTGCCGAATGATGATAATTTTGCCGAAAGGAACTCCAAATTTTACCGAAAGAAACTCCAAATTTCGCCCAATGATGATAATTTTGCTGAACGGAACTTCAAATTTTACCGAAAGAAACTCCAAATTTCGCCGAATGACGATAATTTTGCCGAATCGTCAGACGAAATTTGCCGAATAAGGAAATTTTTATGAGTAAATGACCTCCCGTGACCTTTCATCGGAGCGCCCCAGGTTTCAACCTTTGTGTGTACCAGGCAAACCTTTTTACAACTTCTTGTAAGACAGTGACAATGGGATGGTCTGAATTGCAGCCAATGATGAAAAGCAAATACACTTACGGTTAATAAAATTTAAGAAAATTCGATGACTAAAATGTCCTGAAATATTTTCTTGCTTTCACGTATATGAATTTACATTGCAAAAACTCCTTCACACGAGTAGGCGGGAGTTTAGTTCCTTTTGCTGATTATGATTAACATATTGGAGGGTGGGGTACGAGAAATTGTTGGGACAAGGGGGAAGGGGAGGAAACAAGAAGTGTGGCATTACGCATTTTTATGACGATATGCGTGATGAAGTGTAACACTTTGTGACAAAGGGTGGGGGTCAAATATGATGAAAAAAAGTAACATCATCTATGGACAGCTCCTAACCACGAATCCACACGATAGTGTAATAATGAAGAAATTTGAATACGTAGCCACAGAAAGTGCATTGTAAAACATGTTTATGGACGCAAAAATTATTTGCTTTTGCTCTCGTGGCTCCGTTATGGAAGTATAAGGTCTTAAAATGTGCCAAAATTTTAAGAAATATGGTCAAATTTAGCGAATTTTTGTGAGTAATGGAAGACATCTTTTCACACAATTAGTAGATGGATGCAGACCGTGAAATTGCATGATAAATTTCTCGCCAAGTCTTTAAATTTGGCGCTTTCTTAAAACTTCTGCAGACTGTTATACCTCATATCTCAATAACTGGGGCACGAACGCAAATATTTTTTGCGTCAAAAATATGTCTCAATATGATCTATTCCAACCTATTTCAACTTTTTTCATTATTACACGATTCCTGTGGTTCCCTGGTAAGTGTAAATACTGGAAATATCAAATGCTAGGATAAAATAAAGTATGTAATTATTAAAGGGGTTCGAAACAAATATTCTGGAAGATGCTCATAGACAAAAATTAACATTTTGAGACTTCTTTCTTGCTTGAGGGAAACAGTATTCAGTATTGCGCTTCTCAAGCGAGTTTGGTCATTGCTGAAAAAACGATTTGAGCTCCGTAGCAGACGCTTCTTTTGTGCTCAACAATTACACTCATTACGAAACGAACTCACTCGCACAAAGAAAACGGACAATGGATCAATTGGATAAAAGTTTCCCCAAGTATTTTCCAAGAAAAATCGAAATTTAGTTCTGCGGAAAAAGTTTATAAATAGGCCCTCCATCTACGTTTCCTTCTTCTAAATCCGTGTACATAATGACTGCAAGAAATTAATTAAAATTTGCCAAGTTTGACTCTTTTAAACGAATTAAGTGAAAAGAGGTTCGGCTAGTAGGGTGACAATTTAAGCCCCTAATGTAGCCGAACAATGCGAAAATAGCTCCGTTTTATTTTTTCATGGTTGTAAAATTCGCTGCTTCTAACGAGATTTTATTTGCTGTTTCGTAGCAGAAACTGCGCCGCAAACGCTTTGTCTAAGTAGTTCTTTTTAAGTGTTTTCGTTTTGTCCGAGCACAATCGCGATGTCTGTTTTCGGTCTTCATCAATATCCGAAAAAAATGGGGATTTGAATTAACAGTACGAGCAGAGACGCGGTTACTTTAAATGAAAGGCGACATTTGTTGAAAACATCCAGTAATGGATGATAGTGCTGCTGGTTCATTTACATGTGCAGGTTTGCGACAAGTTCTTCATTTAAATGGTGTATTTCTTTTGTAAAAAAAAAAAAAAAAAAACTGCCCTAAATTAGGTTTATAACGTAATACGCGGAAATGCTACAATTGAATCTAAAACTTACTGAAGCACACATTTATGAGCAGATACAAAAATATGCCTTTAAAGTAGTATTGAAGTATACTGCAAGAATTCCTTACCGATAAAAATTGTTAGATTTAGCTCCAAAATTGAAAAGATTAACTGTGTGTATCGATACATAATGATAAATCTTTTGAGTTTATTATTGAGTGAATTTTTACCGTTAAAAATTGCGACAGTAGTTTTCACGGTATTATGAATTATCGTATGTTGCAGTTGCTGTTGCTAGTCCTCATTTGTTAGAAAGGTTAACAAAGTCTACGGCTCCAGTGACTCTGAGCATATCGAGCACATAGGGTGGATCCACATAGCTTACTCCTTTCAAAATCGTCATATCTCAAAAATTAGCGATTTTGAGTTATGCCTTTTTTTGAACTGCCATGAATGAGTAACATGTCTCTGCAAGACCTGCATTTCTATATTTGTGAAATTTGAAATACAAATTTTGAAAATTTGATGAAATCCGAACATTAAAAGCGATACATTTCTCACTGCGCATGTGCGAAACATAACAATTTATAACTTGCAAAATTTCTTGAAGAATAGATTTAACAACTAATGACACAATTCCAGTTGAATATCAAAATTTAAAAAATATCATCAACCCAATAAGCTGCATTTCAATTATTCTCGGATGCGCGCCGGATCGTACGGGATCGTTCATAAATTTGCAACACTTGTTCAGTGTGATTCGTGATAAAAACAGGTTTCTTGTGAATGATCCCTTACGATTCGGTGCCTAACTGAACATGATTGAAATTCGTGTCATTAGATAGCCGATATCTTTTTAAGTTAGCATGATAAATATCTGGATTTTTTTTTTTATAAGTGGCCAATTCTGTTGCTCAAGAAATTTTGAAAGTTATAAAAAGCTATCTTTCGCGCATGCGCGGTGAAAAATTAATTGCTTTGTAAATGTTCATATTTCATCAAGCTTTCAATTCTCTTTTTTTTCTTCAAGTTTCAGAATAATGATTCTCTTGTATGCTGTCAAGTTTTCTGAAAGTTTGGTCAGCCAGGACAAAAAACTGCGTGTTACCGCCCAAAGACATGCTAACAAAATTACAAATTGAAAGAAATGCTTATATCTTCGTGAATATAAGTGATTCTTTCACGAAAATGCATAAAAGTATTGTACATTGTAAGTAAGCTAATTGCTAAAATTTACAGCTAATTCTCAGTGATTTAGGATGAAGGCTGGTCATAAAACGTTTTTGTTTCATCAATTGGTTGCAGGTCCTCTCATTGCATGGATGATTTAATTTTATCGAAACATGTCAGCTAAAGCATACCTTTTGTATGACAAAAATTATAGAATAACAGTTCCCTTATTTCTTGAGATATTCTTTAAAATGAATATTTTGAGTGGTGCAGTTTTTTTGTCCGCTATTGGTATGATTTGAAAAAAAAAAACTAATGAGATTGTTTTTCCCTATTGATTTCTTTTTTGTTTATTGTAGTTAAAATTATTCATCCGATGCCTTACAAATGCATCATGTATTTTCATCAATTATTTGCCCTTTGGCGGATTTATTCAATCTTTTCCTTTGAGGAACCCTGAGCTTACCGTTTTCTCGAAAGAGCTCTCGTGTTCAAAGAGAGGGATCGAGACAGAAGGATATCCAAGCTTTATCGAATTCAAATTTACAAAATTACTATTGCATCTTGATTTTATCACAATACAATCAACTTAATCAGATAATGAATAGTAAATCAATTATTGGGATTTTTTTTTTTTTTTTTGGTTACCTAAAATATGTTCAATGAATCATAGACAAAAGCAACACTATTTTAAATTGATGCAAATTAGCAAATTTAAATTTTTTAAAGATTTCCTTATTTACATGTATTTTTACGAGAAAACCGCCTATATGTGGGTTAGATCTTTAATAAAAATTGAAATTTAAATAAAATTTTGATGCTTTGATTAGGCAAAGAGACACGTGAGGAATCCCAGTTAAACTTCCAGGGTTCCGCGGAGTCCAGGTAAAAACTTTTGGCGTATGGCATCATATTGAAAACATATTACAGTTCGTACAGAGTGAGTATTGTACAATTTGAATATTGCATCAAAATTAAATGCAATTATCAGTACATTACCATAGCTGCCGTGTGTTTCATATTTTATAGAGAGCTCTGTTTATATTGGTTCCAATAATCCTTAAAGTTCTCAATTTTAATACAGTGAAACTGTATTTCTGATTTTACGTTTCTCAAGAGATTGGGTTTTAATGCACGTAAATTACGGAAATCATATAGTAGGGAAAATGATGTTGGAACAACGCGATGAAAAAACGTTAAATGCGGAAGAACATAGATTTGTGAGGTTACGTAAAATCGGGGTTTCACTGTAAGTGAAGAAACAACCACTAAAGACATTTTTCATTGAAATTTGTGGTACGGAAATGAATTAAGTGCACCTTGAAACAAAGATAAATATTAATGTAAATGGGAGTTTGTAGGTTCATATCATACAAATATGTAAAAACAACTCAAAATTCGTGATGGTGTGCTATGGTCATGATGGTGTGGTGTAGAAAAAGTGGGAGAGGAAACCCACATGGGCTCTAGGTCCAAGAACACACTATGGCATGATTGGGCCTTGTGTTCATGCAGTGTTTCAAAAGCTACTAAAACTGACGACAAAGAAAAATCATTTTAAATAACAATTTTATAATTATCTGTTAAAAAGAGGAGTTACAGTAATATGCAAGTTAAGTTGATACCTAGGCTCTAATAGAAGTGCCATAAAAAATCATAAATGATGCTTTGATATAGGTGTTCGCACAGGATTCACTTATAAACATATGCCCCTGCTTTCCAGAAAAACTGGTACAGCTACTGTACCAGAATCTCACCACCTTTTTTAATATTTCAGTTACACTACTTGTATAGTTAATATATTCAAGAAACATCGTTTTATCTGTTATAAAAGCAGTATCAGTATGGATTTCTTTTGGTTCCTGATAAAATCTGAAGTAAGTCTGGCTTTAATCTAGTACATAATAACAGAACTACAATGTTACAAAGTGTCGAATGCCTCAACCGTCAGACTTAGAGTAAAAGTCAAAGCATGTTTTCCGAACATGACAGCTTTCTACAATAGCTTCTGAATAAATTATGAGCCTTTCTTTTCATAAAAGTATCAGATGATAAACGGACCATTTAGGTTTACTTTATTTAGCTTCTTTTGAAATGGAATTGCATCGACCTATAGAAAGCTTGATCTGATTTACAAATAAAAAATCAAGCCCGAAATGCAGCCATTTCCAGTTCACCGATTTATTACATTCTTTCGCAAACCGGGGGGGGGGGGAGAGACTCGAGATACATTACATAATATGTTACAATAAAACAAAATTAAAAACGTCATTCCAGTCAGCTTCGGCGTTCGTACTCTCTTTTGAGGCAGCCATAAAGACAGACAGGGTCGCTAAAGGATAAGTAAAAAGAGAAATCAAAACGAGAGTTGTCATCGATTAAATCCCTTTCCCTGCCCTCGTCCCCCACCCCTGATCTTCCTTTTCCTTCCTACGTCTTTTCTATCAGAGTCTTCCCCCTTCGTTCTGTTTCTTTCTGTCCATTCCTCTCCCCTGGTAGTCTTTTCTCACGTTTTCCGGTTCTATCGCGTTCTGTCGATACTTGCTGGAACAGAAATGTGTATAGAATAGAAGTAATGCTGACGTTTCTACTTTTTTCGCTTCTATCAATTCAGAGAGCTGAGATTTCGGAGTGCGAAACGAATGAGGATGTTTTATCTTATTTTATTTTATACCACTTTATTTTTATTTATTTATTTCATTTTTTTCTTTCCCCGAAAAGAAAATGCCGAACTGTGAGGGAGTAAAAACTGTGCGCATTCAAGGATAATAAAATTACGAGGTTCAAATTCGGAAACTTCTGGCTTTAGACTTCATTCTGTGATAAAAGATCACGCTGTTTTAAACTCGGAAAGTTCTCTCAATCGATACTTCCAACAGAACGTTTAGTGTCTAAGTTTTGTCATTCGCCTCCTTTATTATTGTAAAAGTGTAAAAAAGCTGCAGTACTCTGTACTTGGGGTAGTACGAGCAAAAAATTACATGGATAGTCAAAAAAACATGCTGCCATTGTTCAGATGCTTCGATGCAATTTTGCGAAAATTTCCCTATGTGATTCAATGATTCATGAGGGAGAACGATATTAACTGATTCTTTATGGCTATATAAATTGGAAATAGGAATTCTTGTGAATGTATTGTCCTGAAATTATAAGTTGGTGTGCAGTACTCGCTGTAGGTTCAGTACCTCAAACTGTAACACATATTACTTAACACGCTGCCACAAATGACACGAATATGTTGAATCACACTTGAACTCCGCCTTTACTTGAGAAATGATTCCAATTTTCAAAATGTTATGTAAAATGTTTATGATATTTTTTTAAACTTGAATAAAACAATCTTTACCAAATGAAATTTGAAAGTCAACGAGGATTCTGCCCTGTACATTAGCTCAGCCAGAATTTTCTCCAGGGGGGAGGGGTATTATGTCAGAATTCATCCTAGGTGAATTTGTTCATAGCAGACCTGCTTTACATGTATACTATATTTTACCATACTAATATAGGGAACATGTGTGTGTGTGGGGGGGGGGATTGGGAGTTTAACCTACAAGCCTTCCATTTGCTGCGCTATTTTGTACTTTATAATCAATAGTCATACTCGATAAAAACTAAACTAAACTCAGTGACGCAGCAGCCTATAGGGGCCAAGGCCTACTGTGCTCATTTCAGTCTTCGTAACCCAGGGCTCTAGGATGCAAGGCAAATGTTCCGGTTAGGGGTCAGCCGAACGCGGAACCCCCAGGGTTTAGTTTCCAAGTGCGTTTGGTCCCCTTTTTTTTGACCCACTGAAAGTATGAAAGACCGAGTCAACCCAACTTGGGAATCTGACCTGGGTCTGCGGGGTGGAAGCGCTACCACTAAGTCTCTGGGCTTCGAGTTATAATCAATGCAGGCTTTAAAAAAAAAACGAATTCAATGTAACTTCCGTTAACGGAATAAGATTTAAAGAATTCTTCCTTAACGGATAATCAAAAGCAGACAGTAGATTGTAGTTATTACAGCGAAACATGTGTAAGTTGGCCACTTGCAATAAACTACTTTTGTGGTCAACTTAAACAGGTAGTCAACTTATTGAGGTTCATTTATATGATATAGATCTAATTCTATGCCTGAAAATAGCGGTCAACTTACAAGGGTGGTCCATTTTACAGCTTTGACTGTATTTGAAAAAGAAAGCGAAAATACGTTAGTGCTTTAGTTAGTAATGATAGATAAATAAATATATGTCTAGTTAAGAGTATCGATTTTTTTTCTTTTTTTTTTTTCAATTCTAAGTTAACATCATTCTAAGCATCATTGAGTAACAAGGAAATTTTTCACTGATCGATACATAGTATTCAAATCTTTCTTTAGCTGTATCGTTGAATGACTCATTAACACGTTGGTTACCACGCACATTTCTGAGGAAATCCTATAGTTAGACCACGCGCGCAGTACCAAGACTTCAAAGGACAACCTTTTTTTATATCGTTTCAACGAAATCCATTAAAGTTTTTAATAAACTCGCATTCAAATGCATTAATGATACAATCCTGAATTTACTAATGGTGTAATTTTTTCGGACCATATCGTATTTTATACTGTCAGTCGCCAATGAGACCCGCGAAACGTTCCACGGAAATAACCAGTAACGTATAGGAATTTTTTTACAGTGAGAAAAACCAAAAGTCTAGTTCATACGTCCCAGAATCGATAATAATAAAAATACAATACATACGGAATAACTGATTCTCCTTATTGTTCAATGGCATGAACTTGGAAGCCATTAGACGAAGAACGTAAAACAAAACACAAACATATGAAAAACCATAAAATGGAAAAAGTAGGAAGCAACATTTAAGTATGAACCATTTTTAACTACACACAACAGCTAAAGTTTCTTAACACCTCACTGGAAAATTTTCACCTTCTCGCTTGGAAACCAATCTTCTACGCAAGGAATATCAAAAGATTGTACAATACAATATAGAAAATAATAAAGAAATAAAGAATATCCTCTCCCTTATTTGCTCTTCTCCCCATTGCTCAAACTGTGTGCTTGACCACGTTTCCTTCCCCCTATCTGGAGTTAGTTTTGTCAGCAAGTGTCCCTTCCCCAAAGACGGATGTCGTCGGATGTTGTCTTTGGAAAGAGAACATCACCGACCGAATCGGGCAACTCGACATCCGACATCTTCGTCTTGCCCCACTGGACAGCGGATAGGAGAGGGATGGAGCCGGAAATCACCGTCCTCCAAGAGGGAGGACGTAGAACGAGGAGCCGTCTGCAATTCGAAAAGATGCTATTTCTGATCTTGAGTGCCAGAGAAAAGAAACTATTTATTATTAATCTGAATCTTTTCGTTTCTGACTAAATTTCTGGAGTTTTTCGTGGTGAAAGCGAAAAACAGCCAACCCTTGATAACTCGAAGTCCAACTCAAACGTTCGAATTATTGGTAGTTTGAGTTATGGGAAGTTTCCACAATAGTCTCAAGAGTTTGGGACCCGAAGAAAACTTTGAGATAAAGGACTATTCGAGTTATCGAGATTCGACTGTATGTAAGTTGCAATGCATTCCTGTGTGCTAGCCTAGCCAAAATTTTCTCCAGCCTTGATGAAAGGAGGGAGGGGTGGGCGTGGAGGTTGGTTACAAGTCAGAAGTTCTCCTATTGCGGATCGATCATAAGTTCTTAAATACATATACATCGTCACAGTACAAGAATAAGTAACAAAATCAAGGATTCTTGGGGATTTAAACCCCAAACCTCCTAGTGTGTATAAAAAACGCAACAGACACAATTTTATTTTTGAAGTTATTTTTTGAGACAATAAATGTTATAATAATTTTCGTTTCGGTAAAATGTAAATCATTTACAGAACGTTGCTTTCAAACCATATTATTGAAAAAAAAAAAAAAAAAAAACAACACTTATGAAAGACATTAATAAACACAACACTAAAATATTGTATATTATGCATTGATTTTTTGTAATGAGTAGTCAATCACCTTTGGACATGAATGTTCGGAAACATAAGTAAATGCTTGGATTTCATGAATTATCTTTCATATGCTTCCGGTACGCAATAATAGTCATCGTTATGCATTAAATAGCATAAGGGTAGAAAGACGTAAGACTCCAGAAAACGTAACTTTTGAACGCAAATATTTTTCTATTTCGAAACCTTTGGTTTTCATTTTTTTTTTTTTTCATTCTTACATGAAAGTGTTACCTACTAGAAATAACCATAAACAATGGCCCAGCTAAGTTTCAATTATTTTACTCATTATTAAAAAAATAAAAAAGTGCAAATTCACGGAAAAAAAAACTTTTAATATTTGAAAATCGTGGCCAATTTAATATCAAAGTAGTAATTTTGTTAATTGTGCAAACAATCAGCTATTTTTATGACTAGTGAGAATGTAATATTGAGCTCTCTTAATTAAAGTACGGCGTAATTAGTAGTTTCAAATGTATATTAAAAAAATAGTATTTAGTAAATTTGAGGATATACTGGCAATTTAAAATTTTGGTAGAATGCCTATTATTAAAGCATTTCCCATCCGTCATTTATTTTTCACCTCAGAAATAATGACATTGATAAGGTCTGTCACGGAGGTGAGGGATTTTCCATTAATATAGGCCTAATAGATACATTTTTCAGTTTTTTTTTTTTTTTTTTTTTTCGTTGCTGCAATCTGCACATGTTAAGCATATGAAAACATGTTCACTTCTTTTTTTAAATTAATTTACATCTCTGAAATTCAAGTTCACAGAGGTGAGAAGTCAGAATAACCACACTAAGTTTTTAAAGCAAAATCTCTCTTCTTGTTTTTCGACAAAACTCTCACAACTTCAACTATGGCTGAAAATAAACAAAGGGGCTATCTTGTATCATGGAAAATAAAAATTTGATGTCATTACTGAAAAGTGTTAATGAGGAATAGCATTTTGTGTTTAGGTAACAGAGGTGAGATTTTATTGTGTGACATGACTCCTCGTCCTATTAAAACGAACGAAAACACAATATTAAAAAAATAAATATACTTAAACAATCAGTATTTGAGACACTTGTGAAAGGAATAATAAATAAGTATGTACTTTTAATTAAACAAGTTATTAAGCAACATAAACAGTCACACAAGGTGTGTGACATGCCACGGAGGAGAGAATTCACTTGTTGTGAACCAAAAATATACTAAAATAAAAATTATTATTGAAAAATTGTTGGCAAGTTTAAATAGATATATTTTTGACGAAATTAAAAATCGTTGTTAAATGAATTGTTCTTTAATGTTTTTACTGTAAAAGGCGTGTGACAGAAAAGTTACACTTTTTGAAGAATGGCCCATAAGCGAAAAAAATTCATTGCAGTTTCTACTTTCACGAGACATTAGCTGGTTGCATTAACTGTAAAATGAGAATTTAAAATTATCAAAAAGATTACAGAAACTCAAATTATTTATTTTTATTTATTTATTTAGTTTTTTGCACGCAAATAATATCACTTCGAATTGGCCACATTAACTACGCATTTTTTTTCATCAAAGTATATTACATAACGTTAGCTGCATATGAGCAACGGAATCAAGAGTAGTTTTTTTATAATATGTCTTGTAAACTTTACTGTGTCTCATCTGCCTTGTGTAGCATTTATCGAACAAGTTTATTGTTTGCAACATTTATTGAACAAATTTGTTACTTGAAATTATAGTAACATAACTAATGCGGATACTGTACAATTACCCTTTACTGTACAATTTTTCTTTTATTAAACCTGGAATATCTTAAGGAAAACTTTCTGATTTTTCTTGTTCTTAGTTCTTCATTTATGTTCAACCCTTTCTTTAGATTTCGGCATGTCGCTCTCATCCCAGAAATTACTGTCTCTTAATCAAATCCGGGTGAAGGGAAAATAATTGGTCCTGGATATGGGATGTGACAATGCACTTTTCCCGATTCGGGACTAATTGAATTTTGGGAACTTCAGCCATTAGATTGAACGGAACCAAAGTTCCATTTGTCCTAAGAAGTTCGCTTTTTCACTTGCTGGGGACTTGTTAATATAATTTACATGTCACCAGTTGCTAATATGTGAAAAAGGCCTACAATAAACGCAGTTCACGAAGTAGTAGCGGGTGACTTCTATGGAAAGTTTACTAATTCGCTTACTTTCAAACTTTCTGATTTTTCTGCTTTTTGAGAAATGTATATCATCAGTGTTTTTGTCATACAAGTCAACCAACCACCAGACGATGAATTCTTCAAGTCTATGAAACTATATAATATTTGTCAAAAATGCTACATTTATGTAATATGTCTCTGTGCTCTAAAACACATGAAGATATTTTAGTAGATGAAGTAATGGTTATATTTAAGACTAATTTCAGCAAAAAATTTATTGCCTTCCGCCGTAATCAATAGCTTTGTACATTAGTCGTACCCTGTTTATTTCAAATTTAAATCCTTTCAACCGCCAGATGAGTAAAATTTGATTTTATGAAAAAAGTAAGAGCGCGGTCTTTGACATGAGGAACGGGTAGTATGGACATGGACCTCTAGTGTTTTTTTAAATTTATTTATTGATTGTAAATATATATTTATTCGTTTGTTAGAAGTTTTTACAATGAAAATCAATGCTTAACAATGTTTATGACCGCTTTACTATTATGAGTTAAAAAAAAAAAAAGGAGTACATACGCGAGGCTACTATGTACTTGGTGCAAGCGCATAGTATGGTACAATTACACATACCTGGCCCAAATATATACAAAAGAGCCATACGCTAGTACGCTAGTTTTCCTTAATTGCGCTCAAAATTTTGCATATTTAATAGAATTTCTTAAGAAGTAAAGAGTAAAAGGTGCTATGGCTATTATACTGTACAGCATGTTCTTTTGTGTTACAGGAGGCTATTACAGAGACATAATTTCATCAAATCTGTCAGATGATTTCAAAATCCTAATTCTTAGCTTTGAGCAGCAATTTGTATTCATTCATTATGCTCTTTTTTATTGTATATACAAAGTCTTTAGATATTATAATGCTTTTAATCAGCATGAAAGTTTTTTTTTCCAGATATTTCACAAGATATTGGTTGATATAAACTGCCCAAGACGTCTCAGTGTTCATCTCCTAAGCTCTTATTTTCGTCATCCAGCCACCGCACAAAGTCTTTTCAAAGTATAAATTAACTTAAGTCTATATGAAACTTATTTTTTCCCAGATATTTCCCAAGATGTTGGTTTCCAAAACCGCACAAGACGTCTTAATTGCAAATAAAGCGATAACGATAATTTAAACTACCAAAATCTCATTTGAAAGAAAACTAAAAACACCGATGGGCAAGTCATTAGTTTGCTATCGACTATATCTCCGAGGGTAGTAGTTTAAAAATTCCTGCCCGATCGTCGAGGTCAAGTCAAAGGGTTGAAATGACATCGCTTCAAAAGGGGAAGACAGAAAATTTGGTTCCCAGTCACTGTCATTTCTATGGCAGAAGCATTTAACTGATGAGGTTAAGGTCAGGAAGCGGGTGGTGATGATTTTCATGCAATGTGGAAAGCTGACCCGCCTATGGAAGACATTTAATTTTCCAATATTGAAAAACGAGCAAAGAAGAGCAAACGAGGCAGCTGGAAGGGTTCTCTGAATGAAAGAAATTACATATATTGGTTTTTGATTTTAGGTTGCGTTAAAATAATACCAATCAGATTAAAACTCAGGGTCAATGATTTCCGATTCCGATTCCCTCGAAAGTTGCCCAGCACTTTAACCGCCCCTATGCATCTATAATTAGTTTCGCTATAGCATCTATTTGCTTTTCATTCAATCTGCTTTTTACTCATGCAGACTGAATAAACTACAAGTTGAATAAATTATAACGAATTACATGTTATATTATATGAAATCTGAATAAAATATCACGTGTAAAGTACATATTTTTTTTAGTTCAAAACTTAAGGAATTATATATTCCACTTGGAATTTAAGGGTTCGTTGACTGATCTGCCATTAGTTGAGAACATGATGATAGCTTAGGGCAGTGGCAGTTTTTTTTTTATTCAGGTGATTTTTACGTTTTCATGCGCTTTTCATAGAGAGATGTAGAATCCATTTTAATTCAACAAGGGGCGTAACATGATGGTCTCCGATTTGCTTGAATTTAACGTATATTAAAATTCATAAAAAATTAAGAAATACCTTTTTTTTCGTTCTGCCCCCCAAAAAAATTATGGGCCGAGATACAGGCCGCCACGGACGGATACAAGATAACGGTCCTGTCTTGATTTCCACTTGGGATTTTCGTCAAAATCTTCAAAGTAGGTGGATATGGGGCAAAGTGAAATGGTGAAATATTTACTCCGCTTTTAGTGCCACTTACCTAGTAATATTTTAACTATGTAGTAACATATGTAGTCTATTACAGTCAAGAAAAAATTACCTCTGAAAATCAAAGCATATGATAATACAAGCAATTTTCGAAAATTGGTACTCAAATTGTAATATTTTGTTGTAATTCAGAAATTATTTTGACATTATGAAATGGCAAAGTTCTTGTTATGACATTTTAAATATTAATTGAGACCTCCTAATATTTGGTACAATAGCCATTTAGCTGATATTTAACTTATTTGTATTTTTAATATTTTTCACAATTAGTCAAGTGCATGCGGGGCAAAGTGGATGGGACAAAGTGAAATTAGTTCATTTCGGTTACTTATTCAATTATTTACTAAATCACTAACTAATTTATTTACATTCCTTCATTTAGTAATTATTTTATTACTTCATTCATTCACTTATTTTCTTATTCATTCACCAGTTTATTCACTCATTTATGTTTCCTTATGAATGAATGAATGAATTAATTTATTTATTAGTTTAATGTTTCATTATCTTTTAATTTATTTAATTTTGCTTTTATTGCTAATTAATTTGTGCAAAAATACTTTTCACTATCGAAAAGAAAATATTTCATCCTGAAAATATTTCATTTTTCACTTTGCTCCGTTAAAAAAAAGTGGAAAATTTCTATTTTTTTTATGAAACAATTTTACTGCCAAAAATAAAAAATAATGGTTCAATGCAAGTTTTATTATAAAATACAATGTTCTTTCTTTATGTATTGTAATTTTTGAAACAAATTTCCAATTTGTTCATTTTGAAAAAGCTCAGTCATCTTAACCATTTCACATTGTCTCACATTCCCCCACATTATGTCAGGAATTGTAGAACATATTTTATTGCGGCTTGTTTTATTAAAAAAAATATGTTTTCTTATTTTAAAAAAATATGCAAAACTTCGAAATATGTGCATTAGTTTTTTTCCCGCGATCTTTTGAAGAAAAAAGTTTAAAATATTTTTTTTTCTCAAAAATACCAATTTCAAAAATTTCCATTTCTTTGCAGTTTATTAGTACCACTGCGCATTACGCTCTCTGAAAAGGGGAGCCTCCACTTTCTCGTTTAAGAGATTTTAGAGGCATTTGAAAAAATAGAGGTTTTTAAGGAACTCTTTACGTAACGGCAAACCTGAAAATTCAAAAAAAATTTCGCAACAAGTGGCCAGAAAACACTTTTAATTTAGTTATATAGCGAAATTTTTTTGAGTCGCCATTTCATAGACGTCTAATTGAGGTGGGGGCAGATTGATACATCTCCAATTTTTTGATAAAATTGATTCACCTTACCTTAATATTTTTATTAGTATTCAGGAGCGTGCAGGGAGGAGAAGGGACACCTGTTGGCCCGGACCCGAGCCTGAAGGGGGCATAATGTTTTTAAATATAGGCGTGAAGTATAGGGGTAAACATAATGGAAGGGGGCCCGGCCTCAAACCGACAAATCTCGGGCACCAGATTGCCCGGGCGAGCAGCGCTTTTAGAACAAGAATCTTTCAGAAACCATATTACACTGAATCTTCCTAAAAACACTGAAAAATAACTTATCTGGCGCCGAATTTTTTTTTTTTTTTTTTTTTCTGGTCTCTAAAATTTACATTTTCTGTCGGTCTCCGCGCCGTTACTAAGCCAAAAATTTTAAAATTTGAAGTTTTTTGCTACCGAAAACGATTAAATGAATTTTCCTGCATCAATCTGCCCCATCTTCCTTTATTACGTCTACATCATGTTTACATTACGAGGCAGGTAAACGGCAGTATCTGCAGAAATGAGTTTTCGAGATAATTGAAGAAAAGCGTTTTGGATTCAATACAAACTATTAAGGAGTGAGAGAATTAAACATTTTATTCGCGCTGTTTTTTCAGCGGAAACTAAATAAGCAAGTTAGTACAATAAAGCCAAAAGATGACAAAAATGCAAGGAAAAAAAATGGACAAAATGCAGTTACTGCTCTTGACCAGCCCACGGCAGATTACATCTTTAAATAGCATGATGTCACAGTGATAAAAATAAAAAAATAAATAAACAAGCAATATTTTAACAATAACTGACAAAAACTTGCGCTTTACTTTCACGTTATTTACTTATTATTATTACCATCTTTATTTATTTTTTAATTAAACCAGTTCGAGAACATTATCTGCTGTTACAGCAGTCTAAGAAAGGAAAAACGTGGAAAGACATTATCTATTGTCGCAATGTTCGTAGTAATCCACGACATAGTAGAGCGATATAGTTTTGGGCACGGATGGCTAAGTTTTTTTTTTTTCCAACTGTTGCGTCATTGTTTGCTCCACACCTCCGTTGGAACTCGGATCTCATCCGGAAATACTGGACAGGAATAGAAATGATTGCAGGAAATGAGAGCTATATATTGAGCAAACATTGGTATTATCCATGTACAAATTATATACTTCATGACGATTTGGTTTCACAATTGCAGAACGCTCCACTGCTTTTAGTAGAGATAGGTGCCATTTTTTTATTTAAGAGGACAGTTGGTTCTCTTTTCATCATTCGAAAGAGGTGTCTGGATTTATAGCGAATTGCATAGATTTATGAGGAAGTTAACGAATTGCGGATTTTTAATTTAAAAGAGCTATTATTCTATGAATAGTTCACCATTAATTTTTAAAAGTTTGGAACCCTTTTTTATTGAATAATTAGAACCAACAGCAATTAATTTAAATTATTATTATAATTATTATTTATTTTCCTATGCGTTTATGCAATTTCACTTTTTGTTCAAATAATTTTTTAAAACCAACAAATGAAATTGCTATATAATAAATGCATTTCAATTTTTGAAAAGTAATGAAATTATATATTTTGTCTCAAAGCTCTGAATTTTCTTCAGATATGAAAGAATAATTATCTAATTTCAAAACTTTAGAAAATAAGCGATATAATCCGTTTTCTGCATTCGTTATGCAGTTCCTCTGTTGAATCTCAATCAAGTTAGAATTGTCAACGATAACGATTTTCTAACTCTAAAAGTTATCACTATCGAATTTTTTCTCTCTATAGGATACTTTCAATCTAATCGTATCAATAATATCGATCCTTAATATCCTAAGCTAAATTTAAACGTTGAACTATACTCAGTATTTTGTTTATAACTATATTTTACAAAGGCATGTCAAACGTTTACTTTATTTCTTTAGCGATTTGTTGATAACTTTAGAAACGTAGCATTTTAAGTACAGGCTATCTGATTTTACCGTTTTAAGCCATTTTTCAGTCAGCTCTTCAGTACCACGGCGATCGGCGATTGTAACATTTCGTTACGGTTATCAGGATGATAACCATAACTATCATAATAATTAATATTAATGATAATCACCTTGGTGGCAGTGCTGTGGTTCACTGAACTTTCACCTTTAACACTGCTTACAATACACTATATCACCAAAAGTATTGGGACACTTTCAAGAATTTACATTTTTAGGGATTTCTCAAGAAATACACGACATATTGTTCTGTAACTATTGTCACGGAAAAGGTATGCTCCAGCTGTCATTTCCCAATAAAAAGCAAATCACCCATGCATTTTGGGACCAGCAGCAAATTGAGAAAACGACAAAAGGTTTATGATCATCTTTCATCAGCTGGGAAAAAGCTTTAAATTTCAGAAATAAGAGAAAGAACTAGGTAAAATTCAATTTTTATATTTTCGTGAAAGCATCGCTTATATTTACGAAGCTATAAGCATGAATTTCACTCGCAGGTTTTTGACTCATAAGATGCAGAGTTTTCCATCAAACATTAACAAACTTTCAGAAAACTTGGCAGCATACAAAAGAATGATACTAAAATTTGAAATTGAAATATTTAAAATTTGATGAAATATGAACGTTTATAGCAGTTCTTTTTTCACTGCACCTGCGCGAAAGACAGCAATTTATAACTTTCATAATTTAAAACCCGCATAGATTCCCCAACTCATAACAAAATTCTGGTTCAATCGTAAAAATTTAATTAATGAGCCCAATTTCAGTAATTCTTGGATAGGTGATGAATCGTGAGAGATCCTTCGGAAATAATATGTTTTTATAACAAATGAACGATTTCAAGCTAGTTGCAAAGTTGCGAACGACCCCTTACGATTAGTCTCCTATTCAATAATTACTGAAATTCGGCTCATTAAATCGCTGATATCGTTCTAAATTTTTAAGATATTGAAATGGAATTTTATTATGATTTGGGAGACTTATTTGGGTTTTAAGTTACGAAGATTGTGAATTGCTATCATGCATGCGCAGTAAAAAAAAATCGCTTTAAACGTTCCATGTTTTATCAAATTTTTAATACTGTAGCTCCAAATTTTAGCACGAATCTTCTTTTGCATGCTGTCAAGTTTTCTGAAAGGTTTGATGGAAAACTCTGCATCTTATGAGTCAAACACCTATGAGCGAAATTGGTATTTTAAAAGGAAATGCTTATATCTTCCTGAATATAAGTGATACTCACACGAAAATTAAAAATTAATTCTACATAGTTCGTAAACTTAGTTCTAAAATTTAAAGCTTATTTTCAGCTATTTTCGATGAAGGATGAGCAGAAAACCTTTTGTTGTTTTCTCAATTTGTCCCCTGATAGCATGGGAGATTTACTTTTTATTGGAAAATGACAGCTGACGCATACCTTTTATGTGACAAAAGTTATGGAAGAATTGAGACAGTGTGAAACAAAGGGATCTAAGTGGACTTTTGAAAGTTTCTTATAAAATGCGTTTAACGTTCAGATCCTAGGTAGGCTTTCATTTTTTTTTTTTTTTTTGTTCTAAATCGTGCTGCATAGCAGCAGCAGCATCCACAGAGCTACAACAACCATCTCTTGCCCCAAAGCTGAGAAGAGGTTCCCCTATTATTTGTACTAGTTATCTCCAAAATTTTAATTTTGGCACTTACATCCCTTTACTTCTCACTGCCTCAATTGGTATTTTATTTGTCGAGAAATACGTAAAAATGTACTAATAATCTTGTTGATTTAGTGTATGTTTTGCTTTGCTTCAGCTACGTTATGTCCTAATTCGAACTTATCAAGCACCCCAAATTGTACACTTCTCTTACCTTATATGTAAAATCTATAATATTGCGCAATAAGCAAGCCTGAATACAGGCTTTATTGGTTATCTTCTGCACTTCACGCACATGCTTACAACTAACACTACGTAGTAAAAATTTACCTGTGTCAAATATTGCAAAACTTTTGGCTTACTCGATTATCGTCTTTCGCGTAAAGCTAATACTAGTCATTACGACAGAAAGCGTTTACGACAGAAGGAAGCTAACGCTTCATGTAACCACAAAAATAAGATGTTTCTTAGAAAATCAAGAAAAACATGAACTTGTTCATACAAGTTACGTTCAAAATGCTCTTGTGTGAACAATCAGTTAGACAGAAATGGGTTGTATTTCATAAAAATTACAAAAACCATTACCTCACTCGTAGATATATTCAATGGAAAATGATAAATTTCTTTAAAAAAAAAAGTCCTGCCATGAAATACCCTGACTATTCCCCGAATGTATTGCTGTGCAATGTCCCGAAAAATCTTCAAGTGTACCGCATGTTAAAGGGCAGTGTTATACTGCTTTTATTTACTAAAACGATAACTTTTAAGAAATATTTTCTGAAATGTTTGTAAATGAAGCCTTTTCTCTCAAAATTTGAACTTGAACTTTATCCGCGAAAACTAATGTATACATTAATCACATTCTCTGAACATTCTCATGTTTCGTTTCTTTTTAAACAATTTTCTTGCATAAAATATGAAATAATATCAATTCTTCTGTAAAATGCATCAGTTCAAAAGCGAAAAAGTTTTTCCTTATATTATAAAGAAAACACATGCAAACTTACCACTGTTGAACATAGGTCAACGGGTACGTACTTCTATCTCAATAGGCACAGACCTCTCGAAGAGAAATCTCCATCTCTGATAATTCCTTAGAGAGCAAGAAGTCATCTGAAGAACAATACGGTCAACATCTATCTAAATGCTTCATCTTGAAGGAAGAGGGGAGAAAATTCGAGACATTTGTGCTACCCTAATTAGGATACATTAGACCACTACCACCAGACCTCATCAAGACCGCTGGCAAACACCAAACTGGCTGGATTCCCATATTCACCAACGGCTCCTAGTGGTAATTATACTCACGAACCAGTCCTGACCCCCCTTTTCCCGGGGTATTGTACGCACCCCCATCATCTGTTGAGCCAGTTCCATCTTCAAACCCCTATTGATATCGAAGTTCACGAAACGACTCCATGCTCAAATGAACTGCTTGCCTGCTGGCTGGCCCTATCCCCCGTCATTCGACCCCCCCCCCCCATTTGAAATTTATGGCTCGGTAAGCGGAGGTCCCGAAGTGAGTATCAATCTTTCTGCCAGCTTAGCAGATCCACCTTTTCAGACATGAAACCGCCAAAAAAGAGCACGGAGGTGCTAAGCATTCACGGAACAGGAAGAACACGACAGCCTTTTACTAGCAGATATATTGAGTAAAGCTGAGCCGAATCGGGAAGATTTCGGCGGATAATTGACAATGAGATAAGATCAACCTTACAGAGATATGGGGTGAGACGAATTGACTCTCATGTTCAATTGCCGAAACAAATGTTTTAATGTCTACATTTATGGGAATAATCTCGGATTTCCTATGCTGACGTTTAAGTCATTTTATTGATTCTTTTTTCCTTAATGAATTGAATTAGATCAAAAATTTCCATTTTTTTATTTAACCAAAATTTGATTGCAATCAGACATTTCGTTTCAAAAATAACGTGAGCAAGGTAACTTAGAACTTCATGAAGTTGGTTGTCATAAATAGCACAAATTATAATAAGTACAATAACACATAAATTACGTATTCAATTAAATTTTACAGTTATCAATGCCTGATACTGAACTGTCCGTTCAGGCCGCGTCAGCCATCGGTGACTGACAGTAAACTTTCCGTTCAGGCTGTAGGTTGAATCCGTGCCTAACAGTATAAAATGCAATATAAAGCTAAATCTTTACCGGTAGCGGATTTTAGGGGAGCCCAGGTCCCCCCACCCCCCAAAAAAGGATGAATTAATTTAACTATTTTATTTCTTATTTTTTAATGGAACACAAAACACAGACACACACAGCATACTTTGAATAAAAGCATTTTTATTTACTAAAGAAGTAATACTAGAGTCAGAGGCCTAGAGTGGCAAAATACATCTAACTCGCTGGTGTCGAATTCAAGGGAACGTATTGTCGCGATTCGTTCACTAATTCTTCTTTGATGGAATCAATAATTAACATTTTTTTCAAAAAATGTGCAGGCGCACCTAAAAGAGTCGTTTTGATCTAAGAACCTATTTGCGAATCAATAGATTTCTTTTTCAGCTTATTAAAAATGCAAAATGAAAGAAATCATGTGGTAGTTTCTTGAAAAAACCATGATTATTAATGGAATCGGCATGTCATGTTGTATCAAAATGTCACCTCAACTGTATAATGGCTTTAAAAACAAATCAGCAACTGCTTTGAAATTCACACATAAATAGTTTCTGAATTCTTCAGTAAAACTTATGTGTTATAAAGTTATGATTTTCTTAATCAAATAATATTTTATACTTAAAGTATAAATTAATTTATAAAAACTCAAATGAGACACGGTTATATTTAATAACCTTGCCCTCATGTTATAAACATTATGGCAATGCTCTTAATCAAAATCCCGCTCAATGCATTGCATCTCGGTGACATTATATTGGGTTTATTATTTAATTGGCTTGAAACGTTAAAGATGTTTTCTGTCCACATTCAACGATTATTAGTGCAGTATAATATTCATGTACTTAGAAATAGATTCATTAATCTGAAGGAATCCTAAAAAAAAAATTTTAAAAATGTAAAAAAATAAAATAAAATATAGTCTTGAAAACTATGTTATGAAACATCGTATGTGTGGGGGAAGGCTATTCAATTTCCCGGGCCCCCTCCAAAAGATTTTTCTGTATCCGCCCCTGATCTTTACATTGTTATTAAATTCAGTATCATATAATTAACGAACTTAAATATTACTCAAAACTTCTAATGAATTTTACTGCACAGTAGTTAAAAAAAACTCTTGTCCTTCAGTACTAGTACCTTCGCAATGCGCTTGTGGTCTGACAGGGATTTCTTCATTAAATACACGTAGCAGTTAAGGTTCATAAGGTGCATTTAAGCTCCATTTATAAATTGAAAGTCTCAAATTTCTGTAACTTCTGTTATTTAACCACTGCTACTGATATAAAATCTCCCATTTTCGGCGAAAGAGTGCAACATAGGAGAAAACGGAAGCCTACTAGTACCAATCAATCAAATTTTTAGAATGCGTGTCAAAAATGTCAGCATTTATTTTTTGAGGTGCTTGTTTTTACTCTCCAGAATCTGTTAGTGAGTTTTGATCATTTCTTCTTTGAGATTTTTGAATAGTTACAAATGAAATCAACTTAAGTTTCGTATGATGTTTATCGATGCGGATTTGAAGCTCTTTTTTTAACGCAAAGAAACAACATTAAAAAATTTGTGCACCAGGAAGAAGTTATGTGAAAAAAGGAGCTTTTTATATCTGCGAATCATATGTCTGTTAGAACTAAGCCTTAGGATCAAGGCCTGATTACTGAATATGCCAACTAGGCCGCGGCCTAGGGCCCCTACTTGTTAGGAGCCCCCAAATGCTGAAATTGTTTTAACCAATGATTAAAATTGTGCAACTTTACTGCAGATGGTCTCCAAAAAAGTGTTAGGCTTAGGGCCCGCAGTGTTTCTAAATTGGGCCCTGCTTAGGATTGCAAAAGAGGGGGGGGGGGTCATTCCTCTTACCCATGTCGGGAATCGAGCTCGACTCGTCTTGGTTAAAGACAGCAGCCCTAACCACTAGACCACATGGAATGGAAGAAACATCTTTAGTGAGCATAGGAGACATGGGAAATATTAGAAACTCCTCTGTCGGTGGAATGGAATTAGGCAGAAATTGAAAGAATAAAAATATGTATTTATATGACACTCTATTCTAACTATGTTTTAGAATAGTACTTTGATCTCGAAATATGTGACAAATATTTACACAATAAATTCATTCGGGTTTTCCAACTTTTTCAATCACTATTTTAACAGCAAACATTCTTGAAAAACTGTCGAAGGATACGGTCTGAAGTCAAATCATTAACAATTTCGGGTAAAGATCTGCGACAGAAATGATGCAAGCTAAAGTGAAAGATAGCAATGCGACTGTAAGTGAATCCATTGTCTGAAGAAAGGTAAGAAAATTACAGCTTTCAAGTTTGAATCATTACACTGCCGCATAAAAGATCTTTCTTGGCTTTTGTTAACAGATATTCGCTCACACCCAATACCGAGCTAAAGCTTGGTTCGCACCATCAATATTTTCCGAAAACATCAAGTTACCAATTTTTTCCGCTCTTTGGGAATCAGTCCCAAGCAGCAGGAAAAGTTTTAAACAAAGCTACCGAGGGGAAATGTCACAGATGACAGCTAATGTAATTTAGATAGCAACAGGAAAAATCTACTTCATCTGGGCGGAGATCTTCAAGTATAAGGATGTCTTCTTGTAACGTGGATGCAAATGATAATTGCATTTTGATCACTATGGGCGTCATGTTGTTTTAAGGTATCTTCGCATTATGCTGCTGGGCGATATATTTTTCTCAAATTGTGGTCGCTCAACCATGAATTTAAGAGTACGCTTCCTGGGAAGATCTGCTTATTGTTCTTGATCAGATCACTTCTTCAAATAAAAGAGGGAGAATGAATGGTTTATATTACAAAAAGACCATTTCTCCAAATGGGCGATACACTTGACTACAGTTGTTTTTAATTTCCGGAATGTATATCATTACCGAATAAATGCCATAAATTTTGTGGCTTCTTACACCCTGATTTCGACTCGTATAACTGTCGTGTAATCATGTGGATTTGAAACCGAGCTGAATACTCATATTTGTTGCGCAAATTGTTGAATATGTGTTTTTATCTTTTTGACACTTATAAAAGGATTCTTTTCTCAAACGTTTGGTCATTAGTTGGTGATTTTCTTCCTTTTAAGCAACATTACTAGCATTTTTTAGAGGAATGAAATTGAGAGGAATCTTGGATACATATAAAATTACAGAAATACAAACGATTAATCAGACACAGTAATGTTTTTGATCTTCAGACTGTGAAAAGTAAACTTTACCAGACTTAGAAGGAAAAACGTACGCTTTGGCAACTATCCGGGTAATAGGTGCCTAGAACGTACTTGTATATACTCTATGAGATGCTAAAATATACTAAACCGAAAAATAATCGCTTTCATTGACTATCTGGAAGGCAGTCAACTAATATTTAAAAGGATCCCCCAAAATTTATTGTTTTGTACAACTATGTAAATTTTTTGAATGTAAAATCCTATAAAAAATTTAGTATTTTTTTATTAGTTATCAATTGTATGTTTTTGTAAATTGTACTTACTAAATTTTCTCACTGTATGCGACACTCTTCGCATTTTTTCTCCATTCATATTTTATTTTTTATTTGGATTAATTCTAATCATGGTTTATCGTCATAAGTATAGGTCCCAATTTAAATGAATCAATAAAGCTGCTCTGTATAACATAATAAATAATTTCTCTTTCTGTTGCAATTTCATTTAGAGGCAAGGATAAATCCAGGAGTAAATTAAATAAATTGAACTGTGATATAAATCATTTCTCTTTCTGTTGCAATTTCATTTACCAGCAAGGATAAATCCAGGGGTAAATTCAACAAATTGAGCTGTGCAGTAACCTTTTTAAGCCCAACCGTAACATATCCCACTTTGTGTAACCTTGAAAGTCGTATTTCAGCCTTCGGCAATATAGTCAATGAAAAAACTATCAAGGATATTTTACGATTTTCGAACCATACCATTTCATCAAGTCCGACAAGGTGCGCTCTGCTCGAAAGCCACATGTGCTTGAATTGAAGAGCGAATGGGGTTGAGCATTGTTTCCTTCTACAGTGAAAACCATTGCTCAACTGATCTCTCCCACTTTTTCTGCTGGAACTTTTATTCTTTGCATTGTCGGTGGGTAGGGATTTTATGCCAGCATCATTAATCTTCATCGTCCGCAGGGGATGCTGGCAGCCATTGTGGATGCTGACAACGACCCTGCCGGGGACCCCGGACCCAGGAGGGGTGGTGCGGAAGTAGACCACTCAACACAGGCCCGGCAGTTTTTAAGGGCCTTATATCTTGTTTTGGGGGGTGATTGCCATAACTTTGGAAATCTAGTAGGCTAGATGTTTTTATAGTCCATTTCTTTCCACTGTTTGGTTTTTTAGAGCCACGAGCCACAGGGGGCTGACGGGCGCTGAAGGTGGTCGGATGCTCGGTTATAAATTCGATAAATCTAACAGGCCAGCAAAGCGAAAACTCAAACGTTTATTAGGGAATATAATCGAATTAAGACTTGTTTCTACCCCAAAACTTTTAGAGCTTAAATCAGTTTTATTTTATTTTATTACTTTTTAAAGAATGTGTATCAAAATAAATAAGTAAATTGATAAATTTGTTTAAAATACTTTTTCTTCTTTCATTTATTTTCCTTTACGCAAAAAGTGAAAAATGTACGCAAACGCAACGATTGCAATTTTTTTTAGAACTGTGGCGATTATTACAATTTGTTTTCTTGGGCAATTGTACCCACTGGCGCTGGTTTTTAAACAGTAATTATGCATAAATCAATACAAAACTAATAAATAACAACTTTGATTTTCAAAGATTAAAAGGATATCTAGAAAAAAGTAGTGGTAAGATTGAATTAATGACTTATTTCCCTTTAGTTCTGAATTCAGATGGAGGTGCCCAGATTTGTATCTAATTCAATAGTGGTTTGCACGGTTGAGAATAATATATACTTGGTAATATATACTTTGATACCAAGATGAACGTTACTATAAAGCCTTTAAGCACAAATTACTTTTATTTTTCGTGGTGCAAGTAGGAAATAGTAAATATGTGTGTGTCTTTTGCTTCTCATTTGAGTGTAATGCTCTTAAGTCTGAGTTATTCATGTTATTTCCAAGAAAAGTGAGTAAAAATGGTGAGTTTACAGAAACCTCCAATTTTACACGCGGAAAATATTATTTCTCTCTCTCTTTTTTCATATAAATTCACACATATGTACATAAAAGCAAGGTCGAAAAGAAATTTCCCTAAAGAATAATCCTTCCAGAAAGAATTCTTCAAACTGAAATCTCAAAAATACTCAATTCCTGAGCCATCCAGATGATTTCCATGTTATTGAAATTTATTTTCTTAATGCAAAGTCTTTTGTTTCGTTTCATATTTCGGCTACCTTTCTCCCCACTGGGGGGCTGTCTTCTAGAAATTAATGGATTTCAGCTGCATCTGACTCAGAATGTCGAAACCTCCTACGCTACCCCCATCTCATCTTCCTGCTAATTGCCTCCAGATTGTCTATGCTCCTGTGCACATATGAAGAAACATGCTCCCGTCTGTCGAAGCTAGATATGGAAATAAATACGTATATGCAAGTTCTAATATATTTAAATGAAGATAATTTTTAATTTAATATCAACTGATTTTATTCGTTTGAATAAAAATGCCACTCACTCACTCACTTAAAGTAGGCCGCTATTTTCTGAATGCTTTCAAAGGTGGTTTGATGATGTTTCTGGTCTAAACAGATTTGTAAATCTGCATAAATATGCAAACAATTACAGTAAGACCCCGATATTACGTTTTTAAGGGACTGGGTTAAAACACGTAAAATACGGGAAAACGTGAAATACGGGAAATACATAGCAGCAAAATTGATGATAGGTCCCGGTGAAAAACGTCCTTTGCGGAAAGAACGTAGATTCGGAGGACGTAAAATCGAGGTTTAATTGTACATTCATTACGAACACGGTTGTAATATAAAGTTATAAAAATTGACATTTACTTTTAAAAGATGCATTTGATAGCAAAATGACAGGATATTCAAATAATTAACAAATCTCACTTTGAAATATTCACCCCAAAAACAAAAATAGGGGAAACCCGGGCAACGTGAATACCTTAAGCTTTTCTTGATTATTGTCGTTTAGTTATAACTTTAGAAATTGGAACAAATGTTTATAATCAGTCTTCATTTAATGAGCTTGCGTCATGCAATAACAGTTGTCCTTAATATTAATTACACCATTAGATATAAAGCCAGTTTTCAACAATGGCATAAATATCCACTTTGCCCTACACCTTGGGTAAAGTGGATTCGTTACTAGGGCAAAGCGAACAAAAACATTATTTGTCATGAAACCAAACATTGAAAATAAAATAACCATCGAAAATTAAAGGAACATATCCGAAAAACATTTTTTTGCTACAATGTTAATTATTGTAGTTATTGCAGACAAAGAAATTAAATTAAAAAATAAAATAAACGTCGAAAATAAAAGGGACATATTAAAAAACATTTTTTTGCTGCAGTGCCAATTATTTTTGTTATTACAAACGAAGAAACTAAACTTAAGAATAAAATAAGCATTGAAAATTAAAGGCTCATATTAAAAATCATTTTTCTACAATACTAATTATTGCAGTAATTATTGTAACAAGCAAAGAAATTTAAAAAAAAAAGTCAACAACCAAAATTTAGGAGCATATAAAAAAGAAAAAAAAAATTTTTCTTCTACAATACTAATCATTGCAGTTATCACAAACAAGGCCGTATCCAGAAATTTTTTTCGGGAGGGGCCCGGATTAGCACATTGCCCTAACACACACACATATAGTATATATAGACACACCAAACGCATAAAAATGTTAACATAGAAGACTTTTTGTGTCTATTTTTAATGATTCCACTGTTTGAACTATTGTTATTTTAATTTCTTATTATTTTTCTTGTTCACCTTGTAGTAGTAAGGATAACAGGAGAGTGTCCCTTTAAGTCGGATGTAGAAGACCCATAATTTCAGAAGGTCCAGGGGTTTCTACCCCCGAGAAATTTTCGAAAAAAAAATCTGTGTTTTGAGGTCTTATATTAGGTAATTGAGACTACAAAAATGTAAAAAAAAAAAAAAAAAAGCAAATTCTTTTAAAAGTTATACATTCTTTTGCAAATCAAGATCAAACAAAATAAAAATTGCTTGCTCGACAAATCATGGAACTTAATGGACAGAGAGGAAAAATGAGAGAGGAGAAAAGAGAAGCACTTCGTCATCTGCTCATATCGGCTTTTAGTGAAGTTTGTTTTTGATCACTCCCCCTACCCCCATTTATTTTTTTTTTTTTTTCATTAAATGCCCTACAGTATGAAAATTGTACAAAATAGTTTAAAAGAAATGGTGTAGATATTCAGAAAATAAGAACGGAAGAGTAATATTCTGACCATTTGGACAATTCATACTTTATAATCTTGATAAGATACAAAACTGAAGAACTTTTCAAGGAATTTCAAAACTTAAATAATTTTCAAAGACTCTCGAACAGTTGAAATTATTTAAAGCTCTTTATTTACACTTTTCAGAAGTTGATTGCACAGTCTTACAAAATGATTATAACTTTCTAAGACACACCCGTTTTAAGTTAAAAATAAATGCAACGAAATATTTCTCGAAACAAACTTTTTTTTTCAATCACAAGTAGTGCAGAAAATTAAAGAGTAGAGTAAGTGTTATTTTTTTCTCATACTAAAGGTATTAACAGTATGCAGTAGAAGTAAGAAAAAAAAAAAAACAAGCAATAACCAAAGAACTTCCATGATACTGAATTCGGCATTAAATAAATGCAAGACAAGAAACATATCAGTCACAAAAATGATCTTAAAAATTATGCTACAAAAACGCGAGAATCGTGATTTTTGCATTTTTTACTCAGGATGTATCAAGGAGCTGAATTTGGTCCATCTTGGTAACAAGATACTCGCCCAATCGGAAACTAGGGGCCCAGCCTTTGGGGAGTCCCCGGCTCGAAATCAGTGCAGTGTAAGTTTTATAAGAGTTTTAGGGGGAGGAGGGCAGGGTAATGCACAGAGGGGAGGAGGGACACCTGTTGGCCCGGGCCCGAGCTTAAATGGGGCCCAATATTTTTAAACCTAGGGTTGAAAATATGGGTAAACAATATAGGGGGCCCAAAAAAAGCATTTGTGACAGCCCCAAAATTTCTGTGCCCGCCCCTGGAGGAGGAAGTGCGCAGAAGTCAGTTCGGTAGACTTGAAAAGTCTACCGAACTGACAAAGGGCCTGCCTTAACCCTGCACTGCCCTGAATTGAATTGGGAAAGAGAGCGGGAAGTCCTAATTAAAGGTCTAAATTTCAAGTGTGCCTTGCAGCTAATCAGAACTAGAACTGCTTTTTCTGTATTTCTTCAAAATATTATAAATTTTGAATAGTAGCAAAATTAAGAATAAAAAAAACCTTTGTCATTTTCCTTTTCTGACATTAGGAATTTAAAAAAAAAAACAAAAAAAAAAAAAAAAAACCCTTCTGTGTTACGGTACAAAACATTTCTGGTTTCGGGGGGGGGGGCCGGGCCCGTCAGGCCCCCCCTCTGGATACGGCCCTGATCACAAACAAAATCATTACCATATTTGAATGCTGAACACTCTTTATGACACCACTGAGTACAAATACATTGTATCCTGTTTTCCATTGGCTGATGATCTTCTTCAATGAACATTTTATCACAGAAAATGCACCTTACATCATCACATTTCTTTACTTCCTTCTTCTTATCATTCTCTTATGCAGTCCTATGTTTTGTAGCAGAGATTTTTGATTAGTCTTTTTGGTACTTGGTCTTTTTAACAGTCTTCTGAGAAGCTTTAGTCGAAACTTCATCTAGTTACTTCATGACAGTCTTTTTGGATTTTTCAAATTTTTGTCTCTGACTGTCCTTTACTGGAGTACTTGTCTAAAGTGCAGATATCTGTAGTTCTTGTTTACGTATTGTTATTGGTTTAACAGGCTGTGGAATAGGTAGTAAAACTGAATGACTGTAGTAGTTCGTAGAACTTCCAGGTTTGGGTGAAGCGGCGGGTACATCATTACCTTGGATTTATTCTGTTGTTTCAGATCCCATGGGAGAATAAAGACGGTCTTCAATGGTAGTATTGTCTTGAGATCTTAATATTGAGGGAGTTCCAGGTTTGGATGAAGTGACTTGTCATGACCGGGCAAAGTGAATATGGTATTCACTTTGCCCAATTCGCTTTGCCCTTCAGGTACATTTTTGAGGTTACTAAGAATTACTAAAAAACCAAAACATCTAAGCTCGTCGTCTACGGATAGTTGAAAGCTACATAATCGTACATTAAATCTTACTCATAACAAAGAACATGTCACAAATATTATTAAAGTTATAAATGAAACACTAACCTCTGTAAATTAATATTATTTTTCGCAAAACATACTTTGTTCGCTCATTGGCGTCGCGTGAGGGGAACTCGTCCCGACGTGTTTGCCCCTCACGGAGCGGCAACAGGCGACCGTTGCTATGACAACGCGGCTGCCGACCAACTAATTATTTGGGAATTATAGGCGAAATTCGCTTTGCCCGGGGTATCCACTTTAGCCGGGTTTCCCCTACTCTTTATCGTGATTGAAAGTTTCAATAATTGGATAATTCTGCAGATTTGCTGCAGCGGTCTTCAAATTTAAAAACTTTCGCATAATTCTGTGTTTTTAAATTACAAGCAGATTCAAGATTTTGCGACACAATATTTTTGAATTCTTAACGAATTTATGTAACCATCTCATAATTTTTTTCTCATGAAAATGTCAAGCTTTGAGCTGAATAGCGTCAATTATTGTAAATTTCGAATTCATTTTCATTTTAAAACAATATGTGTAAAGTTAGCAAACTTTCTGAAAAATTACTTCTTCAAGTATACTTTCAGAAAATTTGCAGAGTGTTTCAATAAAAACACTAGAATGAAACACTACATCGCGGCGACCATTACATAGTATCCTGAGACAAATTTAAGGATACGGTGTTGATAAATCTAAAAATATCAGCGGTTTTTTTTATGGCATCGCCATAATCTTCTTCGGGCAAAAATGTCGAGTTTTGGATCCGAATAAGTATCATTTGCGGGAAATTTAGATCTGCTTCTAATTTAAAAGTCTGCAGACACGTTGCAGATTTCTACAAAGTGAATACTGCTTTTTTTCAATTTGAAGATACTTGCAGCAAATCTGAAGCTTTTCCGCAGAATTGCTCAACTGTTGAAATTTTAAATAGCAACTACCCTGTGATTCTCAGACTTTTGCCTAGAGAACCTTACACCATCGTACGTGGAGTATTTTTATCTACATTTTATAGATGATTTATTATGATTAAACTCGATGAGAGTGAATTACTCGTACAAGCGCACCTTTTAGCACCTAGCCACCCATCGTTTTATTTACATCATCCTGATTTATGACAGGATCTGATTACTCCTAATTTATGACAAAAAAGACTTATGGAACTACATGAGGGTAATGTTCAAAAATATTTATTTATATAATATTTAATTAAAAATAGTTTTGCAGAGTTGTGGGAATAGGATGCTTGTGAACCAAACAAAGGGTGGATGGGGGGGGGGAATCAAAGGAAGAGCCAGGGGGAGGGGGAAGTGGAAGGTGCCCCTACAGCAGACTTTTTTTTATGAATTCAAGTTTAATGTCATTATTGATTAAATGACCTCCAAAAAATTCGGGAATAGACCTCAAAAATCGGGATGAATGCTCACATTAGACTCCTTTCCTTCAATTTAAAGACCATTTTTCTTTTTATGAAATACTGACTTGAGAAAAATGTAAAACCCGCACTTAATAAGTCAATTCTTCATTCTTTAAACGCATGAATCGATCAATTTTTATCATTTTTTGATCTGTCGTTAATTTTTTGAACTTAGAAAAGTGAAGAGGCAAATCCCCTTTACTTTTAAAATTGAGGAGACAGTTACTCCCCTTTGACCCTCCCAAACGAGCCACCTATGGTTGTGGAAAGGCAAATCTAGCGCGTTTCGCCTATTTACATTTTATAAGCATATTAGGGGTGCGCACCTCCTTAAATATTGCGAAGATCCCCAAGAGCAAGAGCCTCCTTTCCCAAAAAGAGAAAAATACCCCTCAAACCCCCCTAAAAATTTCAATGGTGCAGTCTGCGCCATGACTCTCACTTCCAAGGTATATTGTATTGGAAGTACCCCTGAGTATATTGTATAAATTATTCATTTGTTTAGGACACTCGATGAAGTTAAGTCAACCTAAGTGGATCTAGGATTATAAGTAACGCATATGGAACGAAAGCTGCCGAAATGTTGAGGACTGATTATTATTTATTTTATGGAAGAATGATTTCAATCTTAGGCTTTCCGTGAAAATTGTTGGACGTTGGATGAGTGATAAAAAAGAACTAAAATAATATTGATAATATAGTAAGAATAGTAATGCTTAGAGTAAAAATTGAAATCAATACAAAAATAAAGTTTATACTTTTTATTTGAAAAAGAAATATTTTTCCAGAAAAACACGCCGTTTTTGAGAATACTTTTCTGGGAAAATAAATTTTCCTCTCATACAAAATATGTTCCAGTTAATTTTTAGCACTAACTTTCATTATTTTGACACTAATCATCATGTTTTATAAATACTGGTAAATATTTGTATCATGCATAACTTTTCCAATAACTTTCACGGAATAGTCGACTCCAAACTAAAATCCAAAAACCAAATCTAATCATAATGGCACAGTGACTTGGGGCAACACCTGCGAAGCGCTCGATTTAAACATGCATTACCAGAAATAAATAGTTTGCTTCAGACACGCGTTTCAGCATTGAAGGGAACGCCTTTTCCAATGCAAAAGAAGTGAGCTTGTGAATGAAAAGGCATCCGACGGTTGTTTATACGCATATAAACACTGTTAGCATAAAACTCTGCCTGCCCAGCAAATAACATCTGGCTGCGTTAGTGCTTTTTCTAGAAAATAAAGTCATTTAAACCTCAGAGGTTGCTTTTTATTATACATGTTCTTAGAACCTTGTCTTTTTGCGCAGGCGTACCGTCCTTCAGCCTACAAAAGCTGACTACATTGTAAGTATTATCCTGAGCCCATGAATCTGAATCCTAAATTATTGCTTGTCATTTCTCAGAACTCAGTGACGAAACCAGAATTTCCCCTAGGATTGGAAGAGGCAGGTAATACATACTAAGACTTGAACTTGACATCAAGGCTCCTGTGAGCGAGTTAGCCCATTCCATGGCTGCTCCCCGGACAAGACTACGCTATTTCCTATTTATATTCAGTAAGTTACCGCCGTATAGCCAAGGATAAAGAAGAAATACATGAAATACACAGCTAGCTCAGTCAATTCCAGCCGAGGACTGCACTGACCGGACGGTCAGTGCTAATTCTGTATTAGCTACCAGTTTGTTTGGCGCTCTAGGCTTCCTTAAGAGGTTTTCCACCTCCAGCTCAGTCACTCCTATGCCGGGCTGATGAGTGCTAATAAGCACGAAACTGCAGTCCTCGGCTGGATTTGACTGAGCTGGCGGTGTATTTCATGTATTTCCTATTTATTTTCCCGTATACGAGAAAATTTATGAATGCGTCCGTTATTTTTCCGATAAGACACAGAGAGAGAAGATCATAATTTGACACTAGTAGCTTTACCGCTTTTGTGCCTGTAACTATTGCTTCTGACCAAACATACTAACACCGCAGTGCAGCTTCACTCCTACTCAGTGGCGCCAGGCGCAACCAGAATTTCCTCTTGGATGAGGAGAGAGGGAAAGAGGTGTATGTAAATCCTTACATGAGTGCTTGTATGTATGAATACGTCATTCTTCATTACGAGGGCAGGCGACTATGGTGTGCGACTTCAGAACTGTGCAGTATGAGTTACATGCCGCAACGCGTTTTGGTAAACATGCCGTAGTTCCTCTAGTTCCTCTTACTCTTCCAACATAAATACTGCCTTATGCAGTTAAAGCGCTGTAACTGCAAATTTTTCAATTTTCTTTCTCTCTTTTTTTTTTTTTTTTTTTTGCATTTTTGTGATCTATTGTACGTTATCTTCTCTGTACAAGCTCGCATACTTGGTTTCCGCTGAAAAAAAAGTGCGAAAAAGAAGTCTAAGTACAACATTTCCCAATTGTTAGTACTGAATCCAAAACGCGTTTCTTCAAATATCTCGAAAGCTCATTTCTGCAGATATTGCCGTTCACCTACTCACGGCAGAATAGATCTTAACTTTATCCAACCCTGTCCTCTTAAAAAAAACAGAAGAATTCAATTTTCAATGAAGTCTGGGAGGATCCCACACATTATCAAGTTTACTAAACTCCAATTGAGTTTCTTTTTGTTTTTGCGTAGTAAATAATACTTCAGGTATTTATTGTTTGTATGCCAGTCGCGAATTAACTCCTGCTCAAGTGAGGGATCTTACCCTGAACATACGCGTGACGCGTCGCAGTGACTTAAAGAAAAAATCTTAAAAAATATTAATCTTTTCATATATTTTTGTCGAAGTACATTTGCTATATATTTGACATTAAATATGATAGCATGATTTATTTTATTCTATTTGCACCATTGGATTTTTTACACAGCTGCATTAAAGTGCACCGTAAATCCGGGATTTAATCTAAATATATAGAGAAATTAAAAAAAAAACGTTTTTATAAAAATGTTTCATTTATGAAGTGATGCAGTAACAAAGTTTTAAACTATTAAAATAGAGAAAAAACAAAATGCTGCTTTGAAATAGGAAATAGCAAAATTTATTTCTTAGTTGAAGATGAAATTGTCTTATTTAAAAAAAGAGACAGAAACAAAATGACAACTGCTCAAATAGAGCCAAAGCAAAAAGTAGGTCCCAACAAATGGATGACAGAAAATTCATTTCTTTAAAAAGTACATTTATGGAGATTTAACGCTCAAAAGGAAATAATAACAGCACTTGAATCGTTAAGTCCCAAAACCAGTCCATAACTGATTGTAGACACACCTGTTGGCCTGAAAGAAGTCATATCTTCCCAATGATTGTAGAAACTATTAAGTATTGAAATTTCTACTTAGTTCGAAGCATGCCTGATCCTAGAGATGACTTCTTCACTAAATAAACTTGGACACGAATTCGTATATATACACTCGTCAAAAATATAACACACTAATGTAAGCATCAACCTAGAGATTCATTAAAGGAGGTGAAAACAAATATGATTATTGACTTCAGAAATTGGTTGCCGGAGCATTATAAGAAAATTGTAATATCAAAATGCTCATATGGAAAAACAAGGAAAGAAAAAAAAAGCAATTTCAGGTATATCATTACTACTGTTTCACTTTATAAGATTCACACATGGCGAAGTTGAAGTATCTCAATTCATTAGTGGTTTAAGCAAATTAACATTCGCTCTGTCAAAAAAAAAAAAAAAAAAAAAAAAAACTACCATAAGAGTGACTCCATTGCCAGTAAAGGAAGCCTATTCTGTAATAATTCCCATAAACCACAGGAGAATTGTAGTCATTTAGAAAGTGTTAAAAATACATCCCAAGTGATTTTTTGGATGTCGATAAAGAATTTGTATGTGGCCCAGCACAGATTGTAATCAGAGGATTTCTGAATTTATAGATTTATCTTAGCTTTTGAATTTTCTTTGTTAACTTTTAATACTATTACAGTGGTAGAAATATTCATATCGATTTAATTTGTACTATATATAATGCATTTTATTTCAAGTTTTCAATGAGTAGTTATTAGTATTTCTCCTTGTTAAAATAAAGTGAAGAGTATTTCAATGTTTTAGTACGAAAACAAGCTACCTCCAGTTTTTATTTTCTTTTCTTTCCTTTTTTTTAATGAAGGATGAAAAGCAGGAGATGAAATCGTAGGTGAATTGACATTTTCTAATCTAAAAAAAAAAACAAATGGCAAAAAAAAAAAAAATGTAGGAGATAAAAATTTGATTTTTAAAGGGAACCAATTATGTACTTAGTAAAAAACAATGTTGTTTAGTGCTTACAATTTGACTCAAAAATATTTGAAAACACTAGACTGACATGTATCTATCAAATTGGATGCTTAGGAATGCATTTGCTACAAAAATCTACAAACGAATCTCAGTACCACCATGGAAGCTAATAGAAAAAGGAGTGAGCAGTCCGTCTGAAACACTTAGTTCTCTTGTTTATTTAGAAAAAAATATATAAAAAATGTGTTCCGGACTTCACGCGGTGAACAGCTTGTCAACAACTCCAATCTCTAAACACATCTGAAGAGGAAACAATTGACTCCAATCAATATTGAAGATGGTCATGCCCCATCAGCCTTCCCTACCGCAAAGGATTTTTTGGTTATGAGGTCACTGTTTATGGACTTGTCCTGTATGATGGATTGCTTGAAGCCACTGTGGAAAAAAAAAGGAGTTGCCACGCCTACCTTTTGCACATCATGGTGGTGTTTATGAGATTTTTTTCAAATCGGTTTTTCCGGTGCCTTTCTGAAACTGAGATGAAAGATGCACACTATTAGTCAGTTGAATCGTTTGTTTCTAAAACCAGTCAGGCACCAAGATTTAAATTTTCGAAAAAATATTTTTAGCATTACAGTCCATCTTCCGGCGGGGATTACAATATTTTTTACAACAATTACAACATCGTGACACATTTAAGTTTAATTCTTTCAGTAAAAATTATTGTATTCTCTTTTGAGCAATTTATTTTGAGGATAAGATTTTTTTTTCTCTGAAATTAGAATTTAGGCGTTTGATTAGTTCCAGAAATGAATAAAGAATTCTACAGCTTGTCTGTTTCTGATTCATTCAACAAGAAAATAACGCTTTAGCCTTTCTCATGTTGAAAAAAAAAAATAAATAAATAATAATGAGATAACGTTGAGAGTATAATAGACATTGTTATCAATCCTTTTTGCCTTGGTGACGGCAATTAAAGTCACAAAAAATGTCGCTTCTATTTCATCAAAAAAAAAAAAAAAAAAGAAGAAGAAGAAAATCGTTTTAATTATACAAATACTAAAGCATGATATTTGAGTAAATAGGAAATAAGGTGTTATGACTCATTATGAATCCCCCCTGGAATGTATGAAGCGTAAAGCTTTTTTCTGTAGGACTCTAATTAGAAAGAAGTTTTTTTTTTTTTTGAAACCACTCTCTGGAACAAACTGTTTACAATGCCAGATATCTATATTCTTCGCTTGAAGCATATTAAAATCTCGAAAGAACTGTATCTCTACGACCCATGGTTTTCGAGAAAATTGCGAGAGAAATACATGACGTCCTATCTGGTTTAGTAACAATAATAAAAAAGTTTGAATTTTGAGATCTTGAATTCAAATTACGTTTTTTACTATCACGAATTGCGATAGGAACCTACTCGTTGGGTTTCTTGTTTTTACTAATGACTTTTGTAGCAACCATAATTTGAGTTCAAGACGCCAAAATTCAAATGAATGTCAGGGGCTGGATGCTGGATACTATTTTCGCGTAAAAAGAATTATGTAAAGTCGAAAAGATCACAATTGAGAAGATCGTTTATAAATAATTCGATTCCGAGGCACATGAACACCTGCATTATAAGCATACAAAAATAAAATCGAAGGACGGACATTAATCAACGGTCAAGTGAAAACACTAAGCAAGTCGTGATTGCTTAAAAAACGAATGCAATCGGGCATTCTACAGTAAGAATACGCATGCCTCTATATCAGCAATGATCAGTTTGAACATCTTCCTTCGTAAACTAATGCAGATACCGATGTTCAGACTGCTGGTAAAGGATTTTTTTTTTTTTTTTTTTTTTTTTTTGTACACCAGATGCAAAGTCATATCATTCTCTTGCATTTTTCTCGAAAATCATGGGTCGTAGTAGAAATGCAGTTCTTTGGGATTTTTATGTACTCCACGGGAAGAATTTGGCATAGTATAGAACAGAGTATAAACCGGTCTTGACGGGACACCCTGTGTGTAGATATCTTATAACAACTGTACAAATTCGAGAAAAAATGCCTACAGGAGAATGAAATATTTTTAGAAATCGTAAATTTACACATAAAACGCATAAATAATAACAGAAACTGCAGGCTTTTTAATTTTTTTTTATAGAAAACAGTATGCATTTTAAAGGCATTAGAATAGAGTGGGTTAGCCAATTTTTCAGTGATAAATAACATTCCTAACTAAATTCTTCTCTCTATTTTAACTACTCCAAATTTTAATATTGTTTGACTGCCGTTGTAAACTGTTTCCCCATTACAATTCGATAGTTAACGAAAAGTTTACTTTTATTTTTTATTAGGGTCTTCAAGAAAGCAAAATTAGCAATAGGAGAGCGAGAGGCTTTTACAAACAAAGGATTTCGTGATACTGATTGCATCTATTGGTTTTTAGTATCTTGTACAAGTTCTGTCGGCACCATATATCATCGACCTAGTTCAGAAGGCCGATCTTTGTTCCGTTAACTGCCTATGCGATCACGCTGCTATTTGTGGGTGCTTCAGGAATTTTTGGGTGAGTCTAAGTGATAGATTAGGGGGAGGGGCAAAGATAGCCTGCTTTTCACGATATGAGGAATTCGCTTAACAGACTAAAAACAGTTACCGTCAAGGAAAGAAGAAAAGTGGAAGCTTCTTTTTTCTTTCCGAACTTGATTTTTTCAAAAGTGCGATTTCAGAGCAAAATTTCATGTTTCTCCTGTGGTTAGCAAAACGTGTAATGCTGATGGTTGACATTTATCTCAGCTAAATGCCTGACATGTTGTTAATTGGGAAACGAAACAGTAACGTATGTTTTTTATTCCAAAAAGTATCCGTCTTTTTCAGTGCTCAATTTAGAAATGTTAGTACAGTAGACCAGAACCACCTAGGGCTTTAACAGTAAAAACCCCTTGAGAGTGTAGCAAAAGTTCAACCGTTGCGCCGTTTACAGTATTTTATTGTTTAAAGATATTAACTCAAGTAAAAGTTTTTTATCCTTTAAGCAAAAGAAAAAAAAATACTTTTCGAAATTAAAAAAAGTTTTTCAAGTACATTTTATTGCACTGAAATTTTGAGAATTATAACTTAGAAGCATTGTTTTGTTAGCAAAACACAGAGCCATTTCGAGCAATGCAAACATATTATTACAAACATAATAGCGGTAAAACTAGCAAAAACAGTAAGACTTGTAGATACATGCAAGGGTTGCAAGGAACTCCTTTTTAATGAAATGGGGGGGGGGGGGGAGAGCTTATGGATGAAAAAAAGCGTTAGGCAAAAGCTTGGTTAAGCTTTAACGAGATGCCTCTTCATTCATGAGCTTTTTTTTTTTTTTTTTTTTTTTTTTTTCAGTATTGAAAAAGGATGTTTGTATTCCGAAGCATCGGTAAATCTTATTGCTATTTGTGCAATTTTAAGTATTTAATTTCTTTTCTTTGTGTTCACAAAATCGGTGGTCATTTGCCCGTCCCTTCTAATATTTCCAATATTAAATATTGCATTAAAGGAGGAAGCACTCGAAGAATTAAAAGGTGAGTACGGCGTAAAACTGTTAGAAGGGAGTGATTATATTAGTAAATCACGCAAATGTTTTTCAGGTCATTGCTATTATGTATTTATATAGTGGTTATATTATATGCAAAAGGGTTTGATCTGTAAACATTTAAAAAATAATTTAGTTAAGGAAATCGTAAAATTAAGCATTTTTAATATAAAATAATTACGTCATAGGTTTTATTATGCGGTTTTATTCAACTGCAATAAATAGAGTTATTATAATACGACGATAATAATAAATATGAGTAAATTGTGGAAATGAAATTGACAGCGGGAGAGCTGTTAATTTAATTTCCATAATTCGCTCACATTTTTCTCATTTATGAAGAACGTTTCCCTTTTTTACGGTACATTTTCACCTATGTTACACGAAGTAGCAAAACTGAAACAGTACTTTTCAAACTATAGGACTTCCAGTCTTTATCAATCAAACCATTCAATGAACGAAAATTAGCAAACGTCTTTGGGTTATAGAAATATTTTATGTTTCATAAGTATCCGCTTTTTAAGTGTAAAATAGGAAACTAACTAGCATTTTGTTTCAGATAGAATATCAGAAAATACAGTAAAGCGCCGTTTATACGTTTTTGAAAGGACTGCATGAAAATAACGTATAAATGAAAAAAACATACGTAAATATGCAACTGGACTCGACCGGGTCCAATAAAAAAATCGTGTAAATGATAAAAACGTATAAAAAAGAAACGAATGAACGGTGCTTTACTGTAGGTATGAAATGAAGAACGCCACACTTTTCGCTGTTTTCTCTGTGATTTCTAAGGTAAAGCAGAGAAAACCGAGTTACACAAAATGCGCCAACATTTGTTTCTTCTCTTAGCTACTCAAAGAAGGGATCTTAAAGACTATGTGTGGATTATCATGTCAATATTTTTACACTATATGGCGGTTTTTTTTTTCAGAGATAAGTTTTATTTATGATATTAATTTTATTTGATTTCGACTCCACAGCATAACGAAAATACTAGTAATTTTGAAGTCAGAGAGAAATTATTCAACTTTCTATTAAAAAAAGGACACCATCTCGCTTCAATTTAATTTTGAATAGTTAGTTGTAAAAGAAGTTATTTGATTGATGTTTATACGAAAGTACATCAGAATTTGCGTTTTAGAAAATTTTATTGTGAATATCCAACCCAAAATAAAAACGCTTCGTAAAACAATGACAGAAACATTTGTATAAACAAGGAGTCATTCAAAAATTACGGAAGAAAACATGAAAACTTCGTTTACCCAGTGTCGACAGAATACTTCTGTGTAATACTTATTATCTCGTTAAACAGAAATTTAAAATTATTTACAAACAGACATATTACAAAAGACATTCTGAAAGCGTCTCGCGTGTTTTAGCTAGGTTTTCAAAGTCAAGGTTGATTTACTTATTGGAAGCAGAAGGGGACACTTAAAAACGCAATTTCAGTATATTTAAATGAGTGTATTTCTCACTGAATTCTTTTGCGATTTTATATGGATAGATGAGAAGTACATAATTTATCGAAACAAAATAAATAAATAAATGTGAACAAATAAAAACAAAATAAATAAATAAAAAAAAACCTAAATAAAATAAAGTAAAATTACTATCTCATTCACTAGCACAGCCAGAAAAACCTTCTGGAAGGGGTTTTTTAATCAAAAATATCTTCTAGAGCTGATTTTTTGGTCAAAAATATCTTCTTAATTGAGTTTCGTGATTGAAACAGTCCTTTCATATGTTTAAATCTACTGTATTATAATATGCATTTATGTTAAAACTAATGCCTCTTGGGGCTGGGGTGTTTTTACCCCCAAACCCCTCTTTTCGCTGCACCACTGATCTCATTATGATGGGGCGGAGGGGGGGGGGCAGATTATAGGGAAACCTGCGAGCTAAATTTGACTCTTCCTTTTCAGATTGCAACTGACGACAAAACTAGTTGAAATGTTTTTAAAAATCAGAAACAGAAATTTAATCGCAACATTAACTTTAAAAATAAATAAATAAATAAGGGTATATCTCACTGAATTCTTTTGCGATTTTGTATGGATAGATGAGAAGTACATAATTTTTTTAAACTAAATAAATAAATGAACAAATAAAAATAAATAAATAAATAACAAATAAAACATAAATAAAATGAAATAAAATAAAGTAAAATTACTATCACATTATAGTGGGGGAGGGGGGTAGCAGATCAGAGGGAAACCTGCGGGTTGCACATAGCTAAAAAACTAGTTGAAATATTTTTAATAATCTGAAATAGAAAGTTAATGGCACCATAAACTTAGAAAAAAAAGAAAAAAAAATCCACAGAACTTAATGACAATAAGAAACGCAATTTCAGTATATTTAAATGAGCGTATTTCTCATTTGATTCTTTTGCGATTTTATATGGATAGATGAAAACTATATAATGCTTTTAAACACAATAAATAAATAAATAAGCAAAAGAACAAATAAAAATAAAAATAAAATAAACAACAAATAAAACATAAATATATAACATAAAATAGAATAAAAGAAAATAAATAAAGTAAAATTACTATCTTATTATAATCATATGATTTTTGTTTCAAATTAGAAACATAGTATTACAGAATAAAATTTATATTATTCTAGCAAGTGTAAGTATATGATTTCTACTAACTTTTGTGGTAAATTAATGGGAAATTTAAATCAGGTTTTATTGACATTTTTTCCAAAACAAAGGTACCTAACCTTATGTAGCCAGAAATTTCATGGCCCTGAACATTCACAAGTTGCAAAAAATAATTCATAACTAACTTCTATTATTCTAAATTAATTACTGTTTGATTAAATGCTGTTTACTTTGTAAATGAAATTGGGTTTGAACTAAATTTCTGGAATCTGAAACGATCATTTTATTAATACACTAAGACTTAATTTACTAATAAGCTTTAAACTTAATCAATACAGAAGTTGATATGTGTTTGTATTATTTTTCATTGCATGCAGAGTTCAAATTGATATTCAAATGACTTATTCATTAGACGATTTATTTTACAAAAATATGAATGAATTGCTATTGCGTGTTGGCAACAACGTTTTGCTGCACACTGATTGTTGAAATTCAAAGGAAACCTCTCTATTTCAAAGTGATCAATAAAAATATACAATTTAATTTTTAAATTTTAAAGTATTGACTGCTTTAAACAGAGATTACAGTTAAGGGTTTTACTTCATCAGTTTACTTGCTGAAGGAAATTGCCATACCTCATGCAAATGAAACAATTAGCATAAGTTTCTCTACAAGACTTTTTTAATTGCACTTTTCTGCAAGTTTAATTTTTTATCGTATCTGATTGTCGTGGCATTTTTTAACGCACGCAAAAACGGTAACGTTTTAATAAAAAGAAAGAGGAAAAAAAAGAGCTTTATGCATGTTTTCTGAAATTAAAATCTAACGAACAAATGCATCGTTCATAACATTTCAACTAAAAGACGCCCTGCAAATGCAAAGAAATTTAAACTCCTAATTCGAATATGTTTTTAAAAGTTCCGAAATTAAATTAAAAATGGGAACAAAACGTACACGGCATCTCAACAGATAAAGACGAAAGTAAAATGGGGAGTGGAAAAAAAAATCAAAAATAAAATTCCAAAACAGCCGAGAAATCTTCAGTTGGGGAGCACCACTTTTTGGTATGTTTTCAATCGCTGCATCTCTTGTTAAAGGTTGCTACAAGTATTAGGCGGGCCTAAGAATACATTGTCTGTTAGTCACCTATCAAGCCTGGATACGTTGTTACAATTTTTTGAAACCGTTACATGTTCGAATTTTAAAACCGGACTCTTAACGCGAGGCTCTTTTGTTGGAAGTACGCTTTCTTCATTCGTCGAGGAGAGTTAGGAATATTTTTCTCTTCGTCGTTTGGCACCGAGGCGGGTTTTGCAAAACTTGTTCTGCTTTTTCCCCTAAGACAAAGTGGATATTGAGCAGAAGTAAAAATGCGATTCCCACATCTGTGGCAATTAGGACTTGTCGGAAGCGGCGCGATTTTCGTAGCATTCTATGATTCATGATCAAAATAATGACGAACGCAACACAATTAAGATTTTCGAGAAAGAAAGGAGCTACTAAAACTATAATTTATTCTCGTCAATTCTCTCTCGCTTTACGTCTTACTTTGTTTCATTTCTCAGCTTTTTTCTCTTTTACAAATGAATACTTTTTTTGAGTACACTGTTAAAACTGCTGGTTGCATATATGACACTTTTTAGTGTGAAACGTCGTAGTACCACCGGCACCCCTTTATCCCTAAGGGTACCATAGGGAGCCAAATGGCACCCTTACGGGATTGCCACTGTTACAATCTTTCACCTGAAAAGGTGCCATATGCGACCCGCTGTTTTAATACAATAGAATCTCAAGTAACCAGACCACCTTCGATAAATCAAATATTTCGGATAAATAGAGTATACATAAAAATAGCTATCAGGCGTCTGCATAAGCTAAAACCATGGATTTTTAGTGTACATATTTATCTAAAAACTACTAACTGTGATGTTTTTAATTATGTTTCTATAATTATGAGCACTAAATTTGTTCCATAAACGTCACATAGTTTAGAAAATACAGTGAAAGGTTAGTGAGACGCAATATTGTAAACGTTAATCGATATTGTGTTATAATGTAGCTAATTTTATGCTTTGTTCTTCAATATTAAACATAAATACGCTGTTAAAAACAATTCGCTTTCAGATTTAATCTCGAGTTTTAAAGCATTTGAAAAATAGATTTGACGGGCTTGCTGCAAAGAGGAGATAGCTCAAATTTCAATGTTTTCAAAAGGTTTACGGTCTTAACATACCGAACCACTTTTTTCTTTTTTTATATTTTAACTGGCTGCGTCGTCCGGCTTTGCACGGTCTACCTCAAAGTTGCGTCGAGTGATAGCGTGTTTAAGCAGGCATAAATAAAAAAAAAAAAAACATGGGTAAAATTTGCAGTCAGAAGAGTCAAAGACAATTCCTAAAAATCTCGATTTACATTTGGACATTATTCCAAAAATTCCGATCCGAATGACAAAACTTCGTAAATGAAGTTAACACTCCCATAAAAATGCCAAAACCAAAATGAATAAGGAGAAATATAGCTAAAAGGTATGGCCTGATGAATGAACGGTCCTGCAGGTCCGTGGTCCTGGGCACCATAAATTTAGGGGCAACAAAATAGGGTAATTTTCTTTCTTTCAACCCTTTTTCGGAAACTACTACTGTGCGGATTTTCTTGTGAGAGGGGCAAAAAGTTAAACTAGGACCTGGACATAACCTTGATTGGGCTCTGCTAAAAGATTAGAAATGCAAGAATCCCAAAATAGCGTTAACAGACCCAAAAATTCTCATTAGAATCAGTACAACAGTCCCCGAAAATCCCCAGTGCAATCTCGACATTAGTCCCCAAAAAATCCCTTCTTTAGTGAGAACAACAGTCCTTAAAAAACCCACCACCTTAAGAAAAACAGTTCCTAAAATCTCCCATTCGAATGAGCACAATAGTCTCCAAAACTCTCCATAACAGAAAGAAAAACGTTCCGCAAAATTCCCCACTGGGTATCAGTTTATATTAATCCCCAATAAAACAAAATGAGTTACAGTTTCTCAACAACGTCAACGGTCCCTGTAAAAATATCTATCTGAAGAAGTAAAATAGCTCCAAAAACTTCTTTCAGAAAAAATTTCCAAATAACATCCACATCCTTTTTTCAAAACCCCATCATAATTCGAAGAACAGATTCATAAAAGCCCCTTTTGAATGAGTTCAATATTCTCTAAAAGTCCCCAGGAGAACAACGACATCAGTTCCTCAAAATCCACATTAGCAACAAGCATTCTCAAGTAACAATAACGTTAATGACAAATCTAAAAGTCCCGATAGATTAAACGCAACTGTAAAAGTCTCTGTATCCTTGAAGATCTTCTACTGGCACTACCAAAAAAAAAAAGGAACAAGCAAAGGATAAAGGGGGAAAATAATCAGAAAGGGACTCGCTACAGGAAAAGCCTCAAAGCAAAAGCAATAATCTTATTTGTTCACTCTCAAGCAAACATGGCATGGCATTTTTTCACGTTAATTATCTTAGCTCGTGCACATGGTAAATTTCCAATTAAAAATTGATTTTCCCTTCTTTAAAAATGCTTGTAACTTTTTTCCTGGTTATTTTAGGCACTTTTGAGCTTTGATATCGAATGAAAAAAAAACCTACCTAAAGGTTTTTTTCACGGGCTTTCTAATAAAATTCAAATCGAGCTGATTTGATATTTATTTCGGGTAAAAAGAACCATTTTATGCCATTTTCGGCCAATAAATCAAGATGAGCCTCATTTCAGAGCATGAAAACAACTTAAAGTAACGGAGCAGAGGGTGTTTAATAGTCCCTCGAAGTGTGAGTAAAATTCCTCTCGCACAGCTTTTTAAGAGCTTTAACATGCTACAAAATCGAATAAAAATGACCTTTTTCTTATGGGATATTTTCAAATTTATGAACTGCTTCAAAATTGGAATACAAATCTTTGAATACTCTTTTTTCTAAAAGAATGGTAGCCTATGTTATATTCTGCAGCTTTAACAACGTGCATGCGAAATTGCGTGGCAATTATTTGAGTACTTAAGGAGTGAAAACGTAACAAACTAAGAAAACAAACTCCTTATCGCATTTATAAAATTAGTAAGGATAACTCCAATTCTATGCTTCGCTTTCTCAGTTCAAGATAAGTTATGAAAATTCAAAAAATTTTTTTAATGTTATTAAATAGTTTCAAGTTTTAATGTGGACCATTTGATAGTTGAAATTTGAAGATACCTCTTTTTTGCAGAAAGCCCCTCAATTATTTAGTGTCCTAACATTTTCTAGTTGCCTTTAGGAGGGGGAAAAACAGAAGTGACAGAAACGCACAGATGATTTGCTGCCTGCAGTAGGAGTGGCTGCCTGTGCTGACCTTGAAATAATGTTACTTAATTGTTAAAAATAAATAAATTAATTTAACTTATGGGAACCGATGTCGGTTAAACAGGGCTCCGGTTAAAAGAATTTCTGATAATCGAGGTTCTTCTGTATTAGGATTTTTTCGTAAGAATACTACTTTATACTGTCGTACTAATTCAATTTTGATGAAAAGTGCAGATAACGGCTTTTGTACTTAGCACAACAGTATAATCTTGCGAACCATTATCAAGTACTTCGTGGCACAAGAAACTCCCGATAATCTGAGAGTAGATAGTCAGCATGGGCGCCCACATGCAAAATTTTAAGGGGGGGGGAGGGATCAAATTTCCCCCCCATGTTTTAGCAGAATATTTTCTTCATAAAAACCGATTTCAGTGCAGATTAGAGTTGTTAAAATTTTACATTTTTAATAACTTATTCATTAAGGGTTGGAGAAGAAATGTTTTTACATTTTTGCAAAGAAAAAAGTACTAAAAGCAAGGAAGTTCTAGATTCTAGGGGGAGGGGCTTGAGCCCCACCTGCTAATCACCCCCCCCCCTCCCTTATGGGCGCCCATGGTTGTCAGCGTGATTATCCGCAAGCATCCAGGGAACAAATCCTGCACTCAATTAGGTAAAAAAAAAAAAAAAACTGGATACTACGTTCAAAAAATACTGACGATCGCAACATAATAAGGGTTTTGGAGAAAGACAGGAGCTTCTAAAACTATATATGATACCGTCAGCTCGCTCTGGCTTGATGCCTTATTTTGCATTCCTCTTTTTCAAATAGCTCTTTATTTCAGTATTAAAAATTTTTCCACGAAAACTGTAGTCTAAAATCATTACGAAGCACTTCATGGAACGGAAATCAGCCAGTAAATTGCTTGGTTGCTTATTATCTGCGAGCGTCCCGAGAAAACAACAAAATGTTGCACTGAGACAATTGCAAATAAACACTACTTTCACAAAATAATGACGAACTCATTATTTTTTGAGATTTCAGAGAAGAAAAGGAAATCACTAAAACTACAATTTATTCTGGTCAATTCTCGTTTTATGTCTTCTATTTTGGAAGATTGGAAAGCTTTTTTTTCTCTTTTCCATTTAGCTACTCTAGGACCATAGGACCTCATTTTCTGTTGTTTATTTTACGTAGCTCTCATTATACGCGGTTTAAGATTTTACATCATTATTTTGTCTCAGACGGTAGAGGCATTGTAAACAAAGAAAATTTTCCCCTCCTTCGAAATTCCAATTCTTGGAATTGCCCAACTCTTGAAACTGTTGACAACACGCGACAAACAGTATTTTTGTCTGCTAATGAGCGAGCTTTGGTCACTAAAGATATTTTTTTGTGATTGGTTCCAGAACTCTTTCTTTTAGAAGCAAAGTTATTAGACTCACACAATTCAGAGCCCACAGAAGAAGAGTTTTTAAAAGTGACAAACGAAGACAAAACTAACGAGGATACCGACACACAATTAAAAGCTTGCCCATCGAAAGTTTTGAGACATATCTTGACCTTTTGATTTTTTTGCAAATGACCTTTTTGATTTTTTAGTGCACGAAAGTGATATGAGAAATCATGGATAATTACTTTACGCGGTTTTGATTTACGCCGTCTTTTCGTGGAACGTAAGACTCGCGTTAAACGAGGGTCTACAGCACTAGCGCAGCCAAAAATACCCTCTGGAGGGCGTTTTTTTGGGGAAAAATACCTTCTGAAGGGGATTTTTTGATCAAAAACACCTTTTGAAAAGGGCTTTTTGGACAAAAAAAAATGTTCATATGCGTACTGTATTAGAATTTGCATTTATGTTAAAACCAATCGCTCTGGGGGGGGGGGGGTCACCCCCCAAAATATGCCCTTCGCTGCACCACTGGTCTACTGTGTTATTCTTTATTTATTTTTTGAGCAATCACGATTGCCTATTTTTCACACTTGACCGTCCTTGACGTTACGCTGATTTTTCAACTTGGACCAGGGCACTATGCAGCACCACCGCCCACCGTCCAGACACTGCTCCTCTGGTTCTGAGCACTGTCTCCCGGAATTGGCTTCTCCTGGTCGGAGGCGTCCATGTCCTACACACACGCACACTCACACGCATACACGCCTACGTGCATACACACAGGTCTACGCACACATACAAGTCTACACATGCGCGTACACACGCCTACACACACACACACACACACACACAACTATACACACGCAACCGCTCAGGAGGAGAGGCAGGCTTGGGGGGGGGGGGGGACAGGAGCCGTTTCTAGAAACAATAACTCCAATGAGTAGAGTCCTTCCTGTCGCCTCGTGATTGCGAAAAACATAATTTGAATTCAAAATTTCAGAATTCAGATTAATTATTATTATTATTGTTATTATTATTATTATTTTAACTTTAACATCTTATGAACCATTATTAAGCACTTCATAGAGCAGTAAACTCCCGATTATTCGGGATGAGAAGTAAATGCGATTTATCTCTATATAAAGTATCTCAAAAGACAAACTTTTTTCACTTAATCTATAATTGGGGTGCCTGGCAGCGTCGTAATGCTGTGATTACGATTAGCGTACCCTTCATAATGCTGCAAGGTTAGGTTTATCCCAGCTTTAGTTGCTTTCCCTCAAAAATGTATGAATTAGGAAAATAAACTAATTATTTTATTTTAACAATAGTGATTCTTAAACAAATTAGTTCAAAAGTTAATATCAATTCTAACTCTACAAACTGAATGCAATGAAACTACTTGTTTTAATATGATACAAAAAATTTAAATTTATTTTTAAGACTAAACTTAGTTATAGTCCCTTAAAATTGATGGGTTGGGAAAATGAGTTACTTATTTTGTAAAAAAAAAGAAAACCATGAAAAAATAGCTAATGTAAAAAAAAAAAAAAAAAAACCCTTGGTAAAAATTAACTATTTATTTAATAACTTAGTAATCCTCTGTATGCCTTCTTATTCAAAACGTCTTGCGCAATTGAGGCAGTTAGAAGCAAAGGGTTGTAAGTGGACATTTTCAAGTTTTGAGTAAAAGGCGTTTAAAGATAATTTAAAAAAATCACTTAGGAAGTTATTTTTTTTTTCTAAATCATGCTGTACAGCAGCACCTATAAGGGCTCCTAGTACTATCTCTTGCTCCAAGACAGAGGAGAGATTCACCTACCATTTATCCCGGATATCTCCAAATTTTTAATTTTACCCCTTACATCCCTTTGCTTCTCACTGCCTCAACTATTTATCCAAAACTGTTTAGTACTTCAAAAACAACTCTATCGACTAACAGAGATGTTGAACGAACTTCCATAAAACCAAAATAAATAATAAAAAAGTGCAAAACATTGCTCTTTTATAATCATAGAACCATAAAATAAATCCATTGTTTAGCAAGAATTACGAAAACCAATTGATGCCTTCACATCTTTTATGCTTCCATGCGACTAATTCAGTGTTAGAAGCTGTATCGAGAAAAGAATTTAAATGGGGAAAAGGAATTTAAACTCTCAACTTGAGCAATCGATTTAATACCTCTAATTACTTTTCTTCGACGCTTGTTTTTTTAATCGTTATCAAATCGTTATTATTATTGCATCAGTGCGGTAATTTGATAAGCGTGAAAGTTTCCCAGAATCGTCTGAATTCATAGGGACTAGGGAAGAAGGAAAACCGTTAATGATTCTTCGAACCTTTTTAGTATGACAGGAAATAGAAAATTTAGTTCTAAATAAAAGAAATGCAGAAAATCTTAAAGTGCTCCTACGTATTTAGTTGATCAATATTTGTTGACAATATTTTTTGCATCGCTATTGTCAAGAAAGTTTTATTTCTTTCGCACATTTATAGTAATTATGGTTATTATCAGGGGTCCGTGCCTGTTTACAGACACTTTCATTAGTTCCAAAACCAGGAAGTTTTAAAAAACCATTCTAGTGCTCTTCCATGAAAAGCCGCTATTTTGCTTCACGTGTGACAGTACATATATTTCATTAAAAAGTAGTACAGAGGAACCTCAGATATCCTAACAACTGAAAACCGAAATTCCGGTTAATCAGAGGATCTTGTGAAGTGAAGGCCTATGTCATCCACCTACAGATCTTGGCTTTAACATTATTGTCAATTCTTATACAGTAGTTTATATTAATGTAAGGTCACACATGTAAGGTCAGCTTAGAGGCCTAACCTACCCAGAAGGTACACAAGTATTAATTACATTTCTCTGAGACTTAATTCCTCTTTCTTTACGCAATTTTTACAATATTCCTAGTTTGAAATCCCGTCGTGAGCTTCATTTTTTTAATTTTTTTTTAATTTTTATAAAACACTTTATTACATATTCATTGTAGCGATATAGCCAATTAAAAATGTTTTGACTAAAATCGACTTCGTTGAACAGTTTTGTTTACATACATATTCTCTCAAATATAGTTTGGTTTCGACATTTTAAAAACGTCTTTCGTTGATTTTAAAAGTAGAAGTAATTAAAATGCTTAGTTTGAGTTTAATTGCTACTTTGACTTCCAATTTTGTTGAGCAATCACAAATTGTTTATTTTCTTCACTTGACCGTTGATTGACTTTCGCATCTGTTGATTTTTATTTTTCCACATGCTCATAATGCAGGCGCCCTCGGAACCGAATTATTTATAAACAACCCTTTTCGACACAATCATTTTACACGAAAACAGTTTCCAGCCCACGACATCCAACATCCAGCACATAATGTCCAGTATTCGTCCCCTGGCATTCATTTGAATTTTAACGTCTCGAATTCAAATTATGGTTACGATAAAAGCCGTCAGTAGAAATAGAAACTCAACGAGTAGGGTCCTATCGCAATTGGTGATTGCGAAAAACATAATTTGAATTCATGATCACAAAATTCAAATTTTTTTTTCTTATTTTTATTTTGGCCTTGCTACTGTAACTGGCTTCTAGTGTACAGTTTTTAGAAATAATAGATAAATAAATAAAATATTGTGTGAATTAAACAATAATCTATGCGAGAAAATTTTTCCCTGTTTTTGTTCCTAAAATAACTCTTCCTTCCATTTTATGTGTTGTTTGCTGAAAAAAAATTAGAGTGAAACACCGATTTTACGTCCCCCGAATCTACGTTCTCTCAATATTATACGCTTTTTTCATCAGGTCCGAGGTTTATGTATACTAATAATGTTAATTTTACCCGGATGGGAAGTTTGCCGAGTATGAATTTCTTGCATTTTACGTTTTCCCCGGGATGGAAAAAAAGAAAAAAAGTTCTAAAATAAGCAATATGTTTCCTTTTTAATCTTTTTTAAAGCTAATCCAGGCTGTTGAAAGTAAATCTTTGGAAAACAGAAATGCTACTGCTCCGTCCGGTTATAGTATTATGGACTATTTTCACTCTAAACGCCCGGATTCACAACTAAATGCATTAAAATGATCTAAAATGGCATGTATAATAATGATCTTTTCGTAACATATAGATATGTTACGTTAGTTATGTTTATTTATTGCTTTATTGTTTTCTTATATGTTAGGTTCCTTTTAAAAGAATCATCTTTGCTACCTTCAGTTTGACATTTAATTTTTGCTTTCCAAGCATTTCCCGCATTATACGTTTTCCCGTTATACGTTTTTAACTCAGCTCCGTCAGAAACGTAAAATCGGGGTTTCACTGTTTGTTTCTTTCATAGTTAGCTCCTTATTACTGAAAACCTTTCAGTTATCTTTGACATCGTTTTTGTAGCATGGAGAGGAATTCTTTTTTTTTTTACAAACAATTTTTTTTTTTGAAATTAAAATTTCTTACCGAGGCGCAGAACAAACAGTACTTTACTAATTACACACTTCTAATGAGCAAAAAGTTCTTCAAGAAACCGAGAATCAAACAGAAGTATTTCAAACCGAGTTGAGAAGCCTATTAGCCGAGCGTAACAAATACTAGTGAGTTGTCTTGACTCTAATGAAGACACAGCATGTAGGTGTTCACGGTTATTACAAATCAAAACATCTGCATATCCTTTACGCGGTTTTTGCCTTCTTGTATCAAGATGATTAATGACAATATTCATGAATCCGGTTTCTGAGTCAGCGTCGTCTGTTTTGTGGCTAAAAATGCGGGAAAAAAAAGTTAAGATTTAATACGTGTTACACACTTTTTAAAAAAAAAGCTTTCCCAGTGCGTATGGCAGCGTAATGTTTCAAGAAAACATATTAGTCTGCCAGAAAAAAATACGAAACAAACGGAAAGCTAAGGATTTTTTTTTTTTCAAAAAACTTTTTTAGTGAATTAGATCTAGATGTGTATAATCGGTAAAATTTATCTTTTCACAATCGACGACATAGTGAGAATATTCACATTAACCAAAAAGTCAGCTCATTGCGGGAAGAAAATTTCCATAAAATTGGAAAATATGCAGATTATGACAGGTAGAGCTTTGGACCTGCTATTTACTCTAATGCGTTCACGGGAAAGAAAGACTAGTTGTAAACAGAGAAACGCGCCACTTGCCAACGTCAATCACGTGTTTAGCTTGAATAGTAACAAACTGGTGTCCAGCGGACGGCGAATAAGAACAAAATTGGTTTTGTTTAGCTACTCCTCGGCCTTTTCGTATCTCTCTTCTTAAGCCGCTAAAGTTCTCAAACGCATTGAGGCAACAGAGGAGAGTTTTGTTTTGCTTTGAGTAAATGATGACTATTGAGCGAGAGTAGATTATTTCATTTGAATTGGAGCAATATTTTTTCACCGAGTCAAAGGAATGGGTGATTCAACTAATTCTAGCCACCTTCGGCGGGTCATCTCGACCTCATACAGTGAAATCCCATGAGAACGAATACCAATACAACGAAGTTTCCATTTCCACGAAATTAATTTTCAGACTCCATTTAATTTCCATTACATTGGTTGAATTCCATTACAACGAAATTCCCATTACAATGAACAAATTTTACGGTCCCTTGAAGTTCGTTGTAAAGAGATTTCACTGTATTTGCAAAAAAAAAAAGTCATACGTACTTCAACAAATACAGTAACGAAAAGGTTTGTAACTTTCTTGGTTAGATCATTGTTCTTGTTCTCAGATTCAATCTAATGTTAGAAAATTCCCAGCAGAATCTGACATGTTTACTGTTGGAACAAGTTATTATTTGTGCTCTGTCAAAGGATGATTTTCTTAAGAAATAAAATTTCAATTATTGCTGCTTAACTTTCTTTTTTGTTAAAAGTATTAGATTTGTTTCATTTGAATTATGTATTAAATTCTCCGTAAAAAATTCCTTGCAGAATCTTGCATGTTTAAAGTTCGAACAAGTTAGAATTTTTTGCTTTGCTGTGTCAATGGAAGACCTTCTTATGTAATAAAATTACAATAATTGTCACCTAACGTTTTTGTGTTACAAATAGATTTATGTTTATACAGTGAAGCACAGTTTTTACGTTTTTGAAGGGACTATATGAAAAAAGCGTACAAACGAAAAAACGTATAATAGGTATAGGTTAATGTGTATTAGACTTTACTGGGAGCAATTTTAAAAACGTATAAAAGAGAAACGTATAAACGGTGCTTCACTATATATATATATATATATATATATATATATATATATATATATATATATATATATATAATTCGCTATTAAATTTTCTTTAAAATGATATGTACGAGTTTGCTTTTCGCGGAATGTAACATTTTAATACGCATACAAAGTTTTAAACTTTCAAAAGTGTCCACAATTTTGGCAACCACTGTATATAAATTTGAAATTTATCAACTGATTTGAATTTCAGATGAACACACATTTAGAAATAACATTTTTACGCCATCAGAGTCCATAACTATAATTTTAAACACAGCTGAAATTATTACGACAAAGACTTAAAGATATAATGCATTCATTCCTCCCAGCTTGCAATAGCAGAATTATCTACTAAAAGACCTATATATTCATTAGAAAAACTGCATTCCGTTCTGGATTTCTAACAAACCACAGCAACAATTCTAGCCGAACTCCCCCAGCGTGCAAGCTGTTGCCAGCTTTTAAAGGTATCTTACCCTTCTGTTGTGGTGTTGTGGGAAAGGAAGATCCGGAATTTCATAAAATACGCATCATCAGGGGATAGTAGCTGATTTCGAGTAGTCCAGGAAGTTAAGTTTGCTTTTTGGTGTCTGAATCTGATTACTGCACTTTCAGAAGCAACAGGGACAACAAATCAGAGCCTCTGTCTGAAGAACAATTGTTTCTTGCAAGTTGCTTTAACCCTAAAGAAGCAATTCTTGTTTCCTCGTCTAAATGGTAAGTAAAATCACGATCAAAACCTGAACATTTAGCAGCTGTGCTTCGGAATCTCATTGACTGAATTTGGTCGCAGTTATTATTTATGGATTGAAGAAGATAAGTATTTCATTAATACTGTTCGAAACTGTTGAATTTAAATGTAGTCAGCACCTTTGAATGCAAAGTAATAAAAATTGAGAGCGAATGATTATTTACAGGGCTGTGGAGACTGAGTCGAAGAGTGGAAGTCGGACTGATTTTTGGGTAAAGAAGCCGGAGTCTGAGTAGGGAATTGATGGTTTAAAGTTCCGAAGTCGGAGTCGGTCATTTTCCCTCAAAGAGCGCAACTCTGGCAATGTTTGCGAAGTGGAGTCGGAGTTAAAATAGGACTGCTTTTGAGGTAAAGCAGTCGGGGTCGGAGTCGAAGGCTCTAAATTTTCCGGAATCGGAGTTGATCATTTTCGCTCCGACTCCGCAGTCCTGGTTATTTGGCTTTTTTTTTGCAATGTGTGCATAAACTGATAGAATATTGCAGTAATCGTAACTTAGTCATTATTATTTATTTTTTTTAATCCTAAATGATTCAGCTACTTTTAAAAAACAAATATCAAGTTTATGCTTTTTCACAACCAATGTACACCAATTATTTATTTATTTTAGTACACAATTAAGACGCTCTTATTGAAATTAGAGATAAAATAACACTCAGGACACCTAAGTAGTGTCCAATCCCACAACGCTAGTCTCACAGGCAGGGCACAAAGCAAGAGTTTTTACCGCTCGGCCATAAAGGCCAGCTTTCGTTTTGCCAATAAGAGTTTACCAGCTCTGCCCTAACGCTGATCTTTATGCATGCGCTTTGGATTCTACTTACTGCAGGTGGGACTTGACACAAACCATAGTGAAAGGTGCCAGCAACAATTTGAGTTTTTAAAATAATGATACTACACTCCAGAATTTATGTTACGTTACACACATTAATATACTGGTAAACTTACACAATTTTTTTACAGTGCATTAAATGCAAACGTAAATAAAAATAGGAAAATAATCATACTTCAAGTTGTCAAGATTTAATAAAAACAAGACTTACTGAAAATAAGAACATAAAACTAAACTAAAACCAACAAGCATTACATAGCAGTTTTTTACGCCACTTACAGTCAAAATCCAAGTTACATTAGATTCTTAACAATGTTCAAAAATTTGATATTTTAATGTTCACCAAATATTTTAAGAAAAATGGAATTCTTTATAATCCATCTAATCTATCAGACTGTTATGACTTGTAACATAGGCAGAAGCATTTAATTTTACAGAAAATTAGACTCATGTATTGCTTTTTACTTCACCAAAGATTCTTAAAACTGCATATTACTCGTGCTTATGCAATCAACGCAGCATTAATGCTCATGTGCATTGATCGCATTTTCTCAGAATTCGATCCAATTAATTTAAGTTTGATTCAATTAATTAAGTTTTAGATACTCCGAATCAATCCTTGGGTTAGAAACTCATTTTCAAATCGCATGAAATTTTTGTTTATTCGACGAAAAGTTTAATCGGAGCATTTTTTACGAAACCCTTTCCTAAATCATGATGAAAATTTCGTGAAATTTGAAAATGCATTTCTAAGCGTGCAGAAAATTGAACCTCCATTGACAGTTTATCTTACAATGAAAATAAATAAGTTTTTTATTTGGAAAAACCAAACCAGATGATTAAATATTAAGCCATTGAGTTTTCCAGAAAATTTATTCGACAATTCAGAAATATTTTTTCTGTGTTTTCTTCTTAAACTGGGTTCAACAGTGGCTTGACTTTATAATAACAAACCAGTTTTCAATAAACCTTAGATTGGCATTCAATTTTCAATCTTACTGTCTGAAAACGAAACGGTTATATCACGAGCTGTACGTTGATAACAAATTAACTTAGTTAGAAACATCTATCGTTAAACAACTCAAGTTCAGGAAAATTTATCATTTTGAGCAAGGTCACATAACTCAGCTACAAAAAAATTTATAAATAAGTAATTAAAATAAAAAGAAAATAAAAGTAAAAATAGAAAAAGATGAAACGAGTACAAAGGGGCTCTCCATATACATCTGTACCTGAGAGCCAGACTGACGTGAGTTCAAAAATAGCGATTTTGTGTTTATTAGTGTATTGTATGCCTATTCCGCATCCAGTCATGTCAACGTAATTCTTAAAAAATAATCCTTTTCAATTTTTTTACCAGGGTTAAAAGAGAACGCGTCTCATTCTTTGCATGCGGCAGAAAAAAGTTTTTCCTCTATCCTGTAAAATTACCATACGTCCTTCTGGCTCTGAGGTACAGAAATGATGTCACTCTTTTTTTCAACATTCCCCCTCCCCTCTTTGTCACATGTCACGCTATTTTTCACAAGCATATTCTTATAAAACTTGCGTGACGTCACACTGCTTGTTAACCCCTCTCACACCCTTGCTACAAATTGTCACAATTTCATGACAGATTTATCGCTTAAAGAGCGACATTATTTGTGGACAGCCCCAAATATAAATAAATGAATTAGTAAATAAATAAATAAATCTTTATTAATAATAAAGCGGAAAGTCTCTCTGTCTGGATGTCTGTAAGATGTCTGTGACGCGCATAGCGCCTAGATCGTTCTGCCGATTTTCATGAAATTCGGCACAAAGTTAGTTTGTAGCATGAAGGTGTGCACCTCGAAGCGATTTTTCGAAAATTCGATTTTATTCGTTTTCTATTTCAATTTTAAGAATATTTTCCGGAGCAAAATCATCATAAGGTGGACGAGTAAATTACGAAATTATCATGACGTGGAATGGGAGAGCGAATGAACATAGCCAATTGACGAGAAAAAAAATCATCCAATTATTTGTAAATATACAGACGGATTGAATGATCTTTTAATTTTCAACTACGGGCAAAGCCGTGCGAGTACCACTAGTAATAGAATAAAAATAAATAAATAAAAAAAATGTTTGAAAATTCCCTCTTTCTTTTTTCTTCAAATAGTTTTCATGCACAGTTAAAATCAAGTAGATAAACGCTAAATTTCCTACTCACAAAAATATTTCAGCAAAATTTATTTCGCTTCAAACTACTTTATGAGGGGCTGTTCAAAAAAGGATGTTAGGTTTTGAGGACGGAAGGGGCATGAAATTGTGAGTATGTGACAATGGGGAGGGGGAGGAGGTAACAAGAAGTGGGACATCGCGCATTTTTTATAGGAATATGTTTAAGAAAAATAGCGTGACAAAGGGGGAGGAAACAAGGTGAAAAAAGGCACTTTGTGACAACAAGGGGAAGGAGGAGGGTAAAAATGTTGAAAAAAAGTGTGACATCTCTTATGGACAGCCCTTAGAATTAAGCACACTTGAAAAATTATTCCATCTACAAAAACTTTTCCAAAAAAAAAATCAGGACACGTTATTTCTATATGACATTTACATCGTCAAACTACATTTCAAAAAATGTATATGGCCCCTAGCGTGCCAGATTTACTCGAAAAGAAGCTATGTTTAGCTGAGGCAATTTGTAGACATCCCCGGCTGTCGAACTGTCTTTTCCGTAATGGGTCACCGAAAAGATTTCATTTGAAGATTTAAAAATTTTTATATTACTCTTTTCTCCAAAGGCGCATATCTTTCCTGTTGCTCCCTAGAAAAAGAACATAAAAACTTTCGTACTTCTTTTATCTTTGCTATTTCTAAGGTGCAAAAGATGGGATTTCGAACTCCAGAACATCTATATGTATAGATACAGACACGTGCTTTTCCTATAGTTTTTCTTCGAAAAAAAAAAAAAAAGCAGACGAACTAAAAAGGGCATGTTGAAAGAGAACTTAAAATCAATTCTGTCCAAATGGCGAACAGAAATTCAAGTTTGTTCATCTGTTTGTGCTTTATTATGTTTGTTTGTTTCGGATTCCTGGAGTATTTTTGAACCGTAACACGAGGAGAAGAAATTAGGGCTAGGGTAGTGGGAAATTTCTATTTTATTTCTTCATCATGTGCCCTATAAACGAGTTTCCATTTGAGATGGAAGCTAATGGAAGATACTTTCTCTTTTCTTCGCAGTGGCGTTTTAAAATTTATTTTCTGGAATCGTGATAAGCAAAAATCGAATAGGTTGGTTATAAAACTGTGTTTAAGAAGAAATTCGCAACTTATTCTTTCTTCTTGATTATAGAAAACTTATGAGTTCTTGTACAAAAACTAATGCAAAAACGCTCTGTTATATTGCAAGAATGTTTCGTTTAATAGTTTATGGATTTATACCCAACTTTCTTTTTTGAAATTCAGAGGCTATTAATTTGATGATTAAACAATCATGAATGTTTTATAGTTATGCTTTGCAATGAATAGTGTTTTAACTAGCTTAAAGTTTTAATTAAAAGATATTTACTATGCATGTAAAACTTGAAATGCTCTCAATGAGCAATATTTGTTGTTAGCAAAGCAGATATTTCGCATCAAAAGTAAATTTTGTAAAAAAGAAAAAAAAATTACATCGGGCAAAAAAACTGCATCACTCAAAAAAAAAAAAAAATTCGCATTTTGAAGAATTTCTCGACAAATAAGAGATTTCACTTTCTGTAAAAACTTCCTTTTCTAGAAATTTTCTAAATTTCAGAAGGTGTATATATCCTCGAATCTCTCCTCCCTCTTCATGCCAACTGCTAGCCGCTGGACTCCACGGGACTTTTCATACTTAAGTGTACTAAAAATGTTTTGCAATTTAAGCTAATAATAATTTATGGTACTGTTTTAAAAACTTCAGGTTGCATATGGCACCTGAAGCATCGTAGCACCGGTAGCGTCCCTTAAGTGTGCCCTTTGGCTCCCTATGGCACCCTAATAGCACCCTTAAAGATGTCATTTGGTTCCGTATGGTACCATATCGCCGCATCAGAGCAACAGTAACATAACTAATCCCAGAAATAACACTAAGATATCTTCCTGTTGCTCTGAGGCGACGATATATGATATTCTTAAAGGTGCCATAGGTGACAAAATAGCACCCTTAAGGAAGTTCCTCTGGTGTCCAGCGTTTCACCCTAAAGGATGTCATATGCAACCTGCAGTTTTTAGTGTATATAAAATTCATTACAAAATTTTGCATCAATATATCCGAAGGATAACATCCATTGCACTGCTTTTCAAAAAGCAAACACACCACATCAGAAATTAAAACTATGTTCCATAGCCCCATGAAAGGGACGAATGAAAAAACTCCTTTTAATCATTTCTCCGAATTCCCCATGGGTCATAATTAAAAAGGGATCCGTTCTGGTTTCGCAGCGATAGCCCATCGATCACGCATTCGTGAGGTGACGTCAGTTCGAGTTTTCGTGGACTGCAGCTGCCCGTGAGAAAAAATTCGTTTCGGCTCGTGCAACACATTGCGATCTTCACCGCGACGCTTGCATTTCAAAATTGGAAGGAGAGTTTAAAGTATTTTTTCTTTGTTCATTGGCCTTTAATTTCTCTCTCGCAATGAGGTTTCACGATGAGGCTTTTGGTACAGGGGGACTAGGGAGGGTATGGAAAACTAAAACATCTGTCCGAGTAAAATATTCACTGAATTATAAAATTTCTTGAATATAATTTGCAAATGAAGTAAATATTATTCAGGATCTAGGAGCCCTTAAATTCTTTTATTCATCAACATTTGAAAATTCATTCTTTTGTACATAATTGCTTTTATACAGTTTTTCTTTTTGCAACTGTTTCGAGATTTTTAAACGTATGCAATAGTTAAAAGAAAATCTTCGCGACGCTTTCGTTTCATAATTGGAAATAGAGTTTAAAGTGTTTTTTTTCTTTGTGCATTAACCTTTAATTTCTCCGTCACAATGAGGTTTCCCAATGTGAGTTTTAGCACAAAAGGGACTAGGGAGAATATGGAAAACTGAAGTATGTGTGTAAAATAGTCACTAAATATTAAAAAACTTGAATATATTTTGCAAAGGAAATATTAATAATAATGCAAGAGCTCTTAATTTTTGTTTGTTTAATTTTGTTTTGTTAAATTATGTTTTCTTGTAGGTATTTTTGTATAGTTTTGCTTTTTTTAATGAAATATTTAAAAAAAAAAGTTATTTATCCGTAGTCTAGCTATTTGTAATTGTATACATATTATTGCTTGACATTTCAACTACGGATGATTTGACACTGGAACGTCATTCCAGTGCTGTTTTCTTGAAAAAAAAAAAATTCCCCCTTCATATAAAAGTAGTTGCGTTGTTTAGCAATCCGGCTAAAATAAAAGAAAAAAAGTGTAAAATTTACACTCGCTGTGTAGAAAAGAGCAATTTTAGGACTCAAATTTTAAATTTAGACTTTTTTTTTTTTTTAAATTTCGAAAATTCAGTCATTGTTATCAATATGAGTAAAAATTCCAAATTGGGAAAAATTCCGACTTGAACTGAGGATTTTTATAAAGAATGTGAATTCTTGAGCATCAAAGGATCTCTGAAAAATTAGGCAAGAATCCGACGTAAACTGTGAGTTTGTATACGGAAGCTCCTCCCCCCTCCCCACGTGAGCTCCTAAGCACCAAAGATTTTCTGTGCCAAATTTGGCAAAGATCCGACCTAAACTGGATTTGTAAGAAGAAGCATGAGCTAACCATTTTTATATTTATAGATTTTATACTGATTTATTTACAACAACATTAAATGTAAACAAAAGAAGTTGCTTTGCTTTTCATCTTAAACCTTTGTATAAACCTTAGTTTAAAAAAAACATTGATTATTATAAAAACTAGGTTGCTCCATCCCCCGCTCGATTCGCTAGCCAACCCCCAAAGCTTCGGTAAAACAGTTTAATTTAACCGAGATACTCAGCATGCAATGACAGTCACTAAAGGTATGGTAAGTACAACTAATAATGTACAACTCAGTAACATTACACTTTTACTTGTTAAGCGTAATGTAAGTACGCTTAACAAGTAAAAGTGTTGCCTTTCAATTTGACTAATTACTCATAAAAGCTCTCTTTCTTCTTTCTTTAATTTTTTTCCTCTCATTTTTAACATACTCAATAATTCATTAAAATGTTTTTTTTTGGAAAAAAATCCGATTATCCGAATCATCAAATCCCAATTGATTCGCATAGGTGAAGCAACTGTAACCACAATAAAAAGGAAAGAAAGAAAAAAGCTTTCCCACACTGGGAGGAAAAAATCCGTGAGAACGTTGAAACACAAATCAAACGTGATAAAAGTAAACATCTCTTAATAGTTTATACAAAGAAAGCATTTACTAAAGAAACATAAACAAATTACCGTACAATCATCTGCTTCTACAACCATCACATTTAGTTTCAATGATAAAAAAAACTGAGTTTAAACTTACCTACAGCATTGTTGTGAAAATGTCAAAGTGTGACGTTATGCCCAACTGCATTTCAAGCTAGGTGGGATATACGTAAGCTTTTTCCCACGAGATAGAAAGTTCCAGTTAGTTACGGCGGATACTAAAAGAGTTAAGCAGTTCAGTGGTGGTCAGGTCTACTCCCACGCTATTTTTTTATTTACTAGGGCTAACAATCTCTTTGCGATGACTGAGTAAGAGCTATTTGTTGACTATAGGTTATAGTTATTGAATTTGATTCTTAGAAATGTTTTCTTGTTTTCGACGCTTTTGGCAATTTTTTGTATATTATCTACTGTAAAAGCCATTTTTTTCCTTAAAAATTACGATACGAGATCGGTGTTTTTGCGCGCTGAAAATTTTACAAATTTATGCAAATAGATTTGAAAGTTTAAAAAAAAAGTAGTGTGGCTTAATTTTTTGCGATTACGACGCGCTAAAGAAAGTCGCAAAAATTAAGTGTTAAGAACTATTCTCCAACTACTTACAGATTACTGGTACGTATCAGGGATAGCTATTTCTTCTTTGCTTCATTTTCGAATGCATGATTTCCGTATGTCAGTGCATAAACCATTCTGAAACCCCTCTGGATGTCACTGGTGATGGGACAAGCCTTTAAGGATGCAATGCAGTTTTAACAGTGTACAGTAAACTCTTGATTATCTGCAAGCGGCCTTTCACACTTTCACTTTTTTTTTCCAGCGATGGTAAATTGAATGTAGATAAATGCCCACATTTTAACTTAACAAGATCAAAATCTATATTTTAGACATTCCTATTTCTTTTTTCCCCTCCCTTCCATCGATATTAAACTTTTCGAGGTCACCGAAACCTGACTATACTTGAAACCTGATTTTTAGATCTTCACTACTCACTGCTTTATATCTACACTGCTTACTGATTTTCAGATCGGCTCTACTTACTGATTTTTAGATCCGCAGTATGGTGTGTAAGCGAGCTACCAGATCAGTCTTGAAAAATGCCTCTGCCCTGTGCATTTTGGGTCTCACCTAGCCTGATACATTGCATTTAATTTGCTTGCACGATTTGCTCGCGTATATGTGTAATTCGTTTGCATTAAAGAGTGATCTTTTTAAAAAGTTTTACATGCATTTTTATATACTTTGTCGTTTTAGCTATAGTTTACATGTATGCGAGTGTTACTGAAATGTTTAAGCTATTGTATACACTAGTATCGCTTTTACCTAATTTGCTGACTATCCGCGAATTCACTTATCCGTGGTTTGCGTGCCACGCTATTCCGCGATTAATCGAGAGTCTACTGTAGTTAATACTGAATGACGCTTCCAAAAAAAAAAAAGAAATGATTATGTGCACATCACCCCAGTGAAAGAAACAGCGCAACGCTGCACAACGTGCGTCGCCAGGTTCTCGAAAAAGTCTGCAGACTATTTCTTGGGGGCGAAAAAACGATAATAAAATATTTAAAGCAAAAATAGTCTTACATTTCAGCTAATGAAGATTGACTCCGTATTTTCTGAGACATTATTCGTAGAGCTTATTTATATTTTATGATTGTCGGTTTATCTTGCAGAGTATCTTTGGGATTTTTAATTTGCGTAATAGACTGCTAAAAAAATTCTGCTGCTGTTCACACTATGATTTAAAAGTTAGTAGCTTACACTAAGTTATATGACATCTTGCTTCACTTTAATGAAAGAGACATGATTAACATGTGTGAGAAGTGAAGAAATATTCAATCATAAATTTTATATTTTAATCTATGTCATTTTACAATCACTAAAACAGTGATCTATTTTAAACGATTAGAAATAAGGAATAATTTACTCTCTCAAAAATAAAATAAAACCGGAATTAAATGAGCATGTTCTGAGACCAGAGTTAAGGCATTAGGAGAAAAGATTCGCAGAAAAAGCTGAGTGCCAAGACAAAGCGTGTAAAATGAGGTGTCACAGGCTAAAGAAAAGAGAGGTTAATGTGATAAAGGCACGCCACATACACACACAGCAACAGATTTCGTAGCTGACAATGCAAAAGGTTTTGAATAGAAAAAGCAGAAAGAAAATCCCGTGCAGCGCCAACCTTTAACAAAACTTCTTAAATAAGACTGATTAGCCTAAGTGTAACGCCTGTTGGCACAATGACAGAACAGTCCGAAAACCTTTGATCCCAGTCAACGTTAAAGCACCTCTCGGGGCGGGTGTGGCATTGCAAAAATCGAATTTGGGATGAAAATTTTCAATCTGAAATTAGGGATGAAAAGGGGGTACTTCAAAGTTGAGATTTGCTGGATTTCTAATACTCTTTGTTTGCAGAAAGTAAGGGATATTTAACTTTCAGTTGGTAGGCTAAACTTCGTTCCTTTAACCCTTAACTGATGCGGTAGAAATGGACTTCTGCATGCGAACGTTTTGTAATTTTTACAGATATGGTTTTATATTTAAATGTATGTCACTTATAGGTGTACTGTGTTAGTTGTATTTATAAATAAATACAAAAATCATTTCCTATTTTAGTTTTCCAAATTTTGTGGAGTACATGAGGAACATAATGTTGGGGTTACATACACCCCACCTCATCATTTACTTTACCAAAAAAAAAAAATCACCAATTAAGGGCTAAACCTTAGCCTTTATTATTCAGGGAGCTTATAAAGTATTGCACAGATGAAGAAAATGTATTTAAAAAAAAATTCATGTATAACTCTTTTTTTATTAAATTCTTACCTCATCAAGTTTTCTCCCCTCCTAGATACAGTCATAGCAAAAGTGATGTAGGTGGCGCTAACATCGCAAATTAAGAATATTATCTATTAAAGAAAAAACTCAATGCATTCATCTCTGAGAAATTTGTCAAACATTTGATCACTAACATTGACTAATTGAAGGATGATATTTGCGATATTATCGATAACAACAAATATGCTAACAAATACCTAGGGGTACAGCGAAGGGGGGGGGAGAGATTGAGGGTCAACCCATGAGAGCCTTTTGTTTTAACACATGATGCCAATACAGGAACATTTTGACTGCGATAGTACTCGGTGCAAAATTAAATATCATCTGCATCTTCTCAGAACTACGGTAGGAGTACACATTGAAGTGTATTTATCTGGGCTACGAAGTCGGAATCGGAGAGTCGGAATCGGACTGGTTTTCAGGTTAAGGAGTCGAACTGGGAGTCAGGAGTCGAAGGTTTAAAGTTCCGAGAGTTGGAGTCAGTCATTTTCCCTCAAAGTCCGCAACTCTGCTTTTGTACTTGTGGAGTCGGAGTCGAACAGATTTTGTGGTAAAAGAATCGGAGTCAAAGGTTCTAAAATTTCTGGAGTCGGAGTTGAGCAGGAGCCGATCATTTTCCCTCCAACTCCGCAGCCCTGGTATAAGCATGGTAAAAAATTGATGAGATAAGGATCAAAATGAAAAAGGATTAACTATAAATCTGAAGTAGTTTGTTTTGAATAATTTTTCTTTTGCAATGCACGACTTTACAAACACCCTGATTATTTGACACATTCTGGTTTCAGTTTTTATTAGTTGTGCTTTGTGCAAAAGTACACGTTTTCCTTTTTATTATTGAAGGATGGAAAAAATAACAAAACAAACAACTTGTATCACGAAAATACTTCATTACTACGCCCAGTGCTGCAGTTGGGGAAAAACATCTTTGGGGAAACGCGTAATTCTCTCTTTCTATTTTCTGTTTTTATCAAATAGATGTCATGATTGCCGGAATTTTGTAAGAAAGCAGAATCTTATTTTTTATAACTGTAGAGTTATAAAAGAGAGCCCAAAAAGTTACAAAACAGTTTCGGTTGCAGATATAGTTTATTGTGTGGGCTCGAAATTTTAGACCTGGAATCCAATTAGTTTTTGAAATACAATTAGCTGGAAACATCAAAGAAGTTTCCTGAGCTCTGTCAGCTCCATCGATATTGTGCCAGCACGTGTTATTTCGAATAAGAAAAAATGTATTCAATCACATTTAGTCAAATTGGTGTTCCATAGCGTTTTATAAATCGGGATCACAAAATTAGGACCTAACAAGCATCTGTGTTTTTTTTTTCATTGTGTGACTTTTTAAGGAGTTTTTCTCAGACTTCTGTTTTTATCAATACAAGTTTGTTTCTAATCCCTAAGGCCCCTTCTTCTTCTTCTTTTTTTTTTTTTTTTTGCTTAATATAGTTTTGAAATATTTTGCAGACGTTCCATACGCATGTAGAGCAAAAGTTATTATGTATTTAGGTCAAACATGTGAATAGTTTTTTTTTCTTTTTTTCTTTTTAAGAATTCAAATGTATTATTTAGTTTTCTTGATTTTCGAAGTTCATCCATTGACATATTTTCAATTCCATACAAACTTTTTTGGTGTCACTAATTCAAGAAATCTAATTCACTTCAATTCTTGTAAAAATAACTTCAATTTTACAAATATTTTTAAAAACTACGAATAAAAAACTACATCACCAGTGAAGGGATAGTAAAAAACTAAAAACTGCCTCGGCCGTCCCTGAACAAGGTCAAACAAACTTCAACTGCAAGAAGAATACGGGCACGTTGCAAAAAAAAAAAAAAAAAAAAAAAAAAGAAAGAAAGAAAAGTTTCACCCAACAAAAGCAGAGACAACGTCAATGATAAGCAATGATGATGCATCTGTCGCTCGATGAAAATCATCGATAAAGTATTATTTTCAGAAACAATTCCAGACAGGTCAGGGAAATTGAAAAATTAAAAAAATAGCTTTTCAAAAGTAAATAAATACATAAAATAATAAATAAATAATTAAATAAATAAATAAGAATAAATAAAAAAGAATAAATAAATAAACAAAGAAAGAAAGAAAATAGGAATAAATACATAAATAAATACAAATAAAAATCTCTATTTTAAAAGTCGACAGCAATCTTTGATTGTAAAAACTTTAATTTCTCAGAAAAAATATATATTTTTAATTTCTCTTCTTTTTCAGTAATTAGAATCTTGAAACTGTTATTGGATTCTTTTACAAGAATGAGTCTCTATTTAATAAAAAAAAAATCAAAACTTTCTTCGGCTGGCCCTGAATACGGTCAAACGCACCTCAACCGCAAGAAAAATGCGGGCACGATGTTCAAAAGAAACAAAGTTTCACCTAATAATCGAAGCAGAGACAACGTCGATGATAGGCAACATAACGCATCTGTCGCTCGATAAAAAGCATCGATAAAGTATCACTTTCCGAAACAATTCTAGGCAACATGCTAGATCGGAACAACACGCCACGATGCTCAGCCAAGTGCGGAAACAAAAACACTGAAACATAAGGAGGGAAAAAAAGCTCATTAGCAAAAAAAAAAAAAAAAATGAAACCCACCACCTTTCCTCAATGCACGCAATGCTAGTTGTTGGTTTTTGCTAATAGAAGCAACGCGATAAACCCTAATCGCCAACTACACACGACAACTGCTTTTGGCGTTATGCGGGACCTGCATCTCTTGCTGTAACGCACAGTCGGAATATCAACTCAAGGAAAACAAGGCTGAACATCTTTGCAAAAGCAAATTAGCTCTGGAGGTAAGTAATGGAAGCTTTTAAGCTATGATTTTAGTTTAATTATTTATTAATGCTGCTCTATTACTTCCAATCATGCAAACGAGTTGAGCTCTTATGTATGCTAGTATTGCGCAATAGTCCACTGGCAAAACGACGGACTGTATGATTGATAGGTTTTTACGATTGAATAATGACTACTATCTTACGTTTTGGATGTCGGATGACTTCAAATTATCTTAAAATGATTCAAAATTGTACACTATAATTTTAGCCTCGATGGGAAATTTTGTTTTAAGAGTTAAGAAGTTTCAAATATTTTTGTTTTGTATTTATGTTTGGAAGTTCCTAGATTTATAGGGAAGGAATAAATGTTCTGTTATATGCAATTATATAAAGATTTCCATATTTAATGTTGCCATGCTTGCTATTTCTTTTCAAGTACAAGGAATTATTTCGTAATAAGAAAAATAAAATCGGGTGTATGAAAGATTACTGCCCCCCCCCCGGGTAGGGTAGGTTCGCCAGGGAACCGGCACTTAAGCGTAATTTTAAAAATTGTAGTATTTTGTACATGACATTAAAAACGTTTTTATTGATGGAGGAGAATCGGAAGGAATAGAACACCTGTACTTATAAAATCTTAGAATTTATTTCTCTGTGGTGCAATCGGGAATTTCTCAAAGGGGGGGGGGGACAGATCGAAGGTCCACCATTCTCATATTACATTCCCACACGCATATTCTTTTGATTTTATCGATTGTCGGTAGCGAAAATCATTAAAAAAAATACTGAATAATTTCTTTGTATTAGTAAATAAAATAAATTTATTAATAACACATACTTAATTAACACCAGAAAGCACCAGAATGAATTATTTACTTTTCTAATAGTTAAAAATAAAAACAGCGAAGCAAAATCATCTTATGTTCTCATACAGTTCGATTTTGTAGGGGAAGAATTTTTTTTTCATTTATTAAATCTGAAATTATTGTTACCTTTGCTTGGAATTATTTTACGTTTTATATACATTAGGATTATAGTTACTTAAAAAAACTCAAGGACCATGGGAGGGGTCCGGACCCCCGGACCCTCCGCTTGTGTTTCCTCCACTGACTAGATTTTACACGAGACGGAACACCTATAAACTCATGCTTAATGACGAAGTATGGAACTTTTTGTGGTTATAATGGAAAACCTTGTTGAAAAGAGCAATAAAATATTGGTTGTAAAAGAAAATAAAGGAACGTGTGTGAATTAGCTTTAATGAAGGTTTCAAATTCAGCTTGCCCGAAAATGATAATTGTTTATTATGTTTGCAAAGTATGGGTATAGACGGTGATTTAAAATATTTAGAATATTCAGTATATGAGAAAAATGGGAAAGAAAAAGTTTCACTTTCAGTCAAAAGAAACAAAAAAAAGACTTCATTGTCACAGAGAAAAATAGGTTCATGATGAAACTATGCGCAATTAAAATTTTTGGGGGGCACCAGACGAGCACAGTTCTACTTTTCTTTCAATTTTATTTTAAAAAATACAGTATTTGTTAAATTAATTCTTTTCAAATTTTGTCCCACACCTCCCTCACATGAGGGTAGAATAGGATAAGAAATTACAATTTTAAAATATGCAAATAAAGTTACGTTTTCTGTATTTTGGTGTGTTTGTACGTGTTTTACATTTAAGGTAGCTTTTCTCAACCCTTTTTGACCTGTGGTTAAAGGTAATTCGGGAGTTCAAGCTTGTTGCCACAGACCCGTGGACTTGTTAGAGCTTGTCGAAAAAAAATCGTGGACCAGTATTCCCCCTCTCCCCCTTTTTGAATTTATTTTTCTTTTCTTTTTTCTTAAAAAAAAAATCTTGTGTTCGCGACCCGTCAAATACCAGTGAACTTTTTTTACAGACCGGTGAAGCTTTTTTTTTTTTTTTAAATCTTACTTTTTTTCTTTCCTACTTACTTTCCTCGCAAAAAAAAAATCTACTCAGAGACCGTTAAAAACATGTAAAAAAGTTTTGCGGCTAAGGTTTTTTTTTTACCCCACCCCCCTCCTTTTTTTTCAAAGAAATAATAACATATAACTAAATAAATAAAACTTTATCTGATATTAAAGAACTGTTGCAAAAAATACACAAAAATAATAAACACCGCTGAAAAATCATAGAGCATTACGAAAAATTATTCTCAAAATTCACGTAAAAGGCGTCATATAGGATATTATTATCATTATTATGGTGTTTTCTTTCTTCATTTTGTTTTCGCTTCCTCCCTCCCTTTCTCTCTCTTTTATTTTTTTATTTTTATTTTTAAGTAAGCAATTGGAAGGTACCGTGGACGAGTAAAACACCGGTTGAGAATCGCTAGCTGAAGGAATATACTATCGGATTTTTGTGTGCTGCACTCGTGGAGTCTATGTAGTTAGAAGAAGAAAAACTAAAAGAAGAAAACTTTTAAGAAAAACTAAAGAACTTTCATGGTTATGCTTCATTTTTTTTCTTTTTTTTTTCTTCTTTTTGGTATTTTAAAGGTGAAAAAAAATATATCACTGCCCAGCAAAAGAACACGTCAAATCAGTGGACAAATTTAATTCGCGTAGTAAGCAATTAATATTGCCAATTTACCAAAGCATAATTGAAACCATGTTTCTTAAAACAAATAATGAACTGTTCGTTCACAGGGGATACTCATTCACCTATCTTTCTATTTAAAGTACGGCACATCTAATAATCTTCCTTTCTTTTTTCGTTAAAAAACAATAATTTTATTTATTTTTATTTATTTATTTAGTTTTGTCTTATTATGGTTTCATGAGGCATTGACGAAACTGAGATAGAAAGGATCAATTACAGCCTGAAACCTATTTATATACTTTGCATTTTTCCGTTCATGCACTGAAAATCGTTAAGTTTTAGTCTTATTCGTCAGAAGCTCAATTTAATATGAGCGCACATCTGATAGCATGTAGAAAACGTTACTGCATGCAAAGTCCTTTTTGTTAAAAAACCACTTTCCTTTGTCTAAAAAGTTATAAAAAATTTCTTTCACTAACCGGCAAATCAATTTTTGCACGATCAAATATAAAAAGAAATCGAACGTTTTGGCATAGGTGGATAACAATAACAAGGTGGATAGATTGCTTAGAGACAAATCTCGGGACATTAAAAACCAATTGTTGGCGAACTGTGGCGTCGGATCGGGTCTGTAGGAAGAAACTTGTTTCTATGGCTTTTGAAGAAATAGCGAAAATTTTCAGTCTTCAAACTTTTGTAAATATATTTTTATATAATTGCGTGCAGTCACATGAGGGACTTAAAGTAAACAGTTTCGCGGAATGCAAACTTTTGTCGCCAGACTGATTGCACGTTTTTGATAGCGTGGAAGGAAAATTTCAATATAATGAGCCGACTTAATGTTAAGTAAAGAGCTCGGGGGGGAAAGACCACACACAAACTGCCCGTGGCATTTTTAGAAAACTGTCTTTCTTTGCCCGATGCCTCCAAATGTATGGTTGAAATGGTTGAGACGGAGAAGATTCCGCGTTAGTTATCAATCTGTCAATCATCACATGATTTTGCCTAAAAAAATAAAAAGCTACACTATCCGCATCGAAATGTAATTGCTTTCACATAACCCTACCGTGTCGTATATCTTGCATGCATATTCAATTAGATAAGAAAAAAAAAATAGTACCTTTTTTTTTTCGTTTCCTATAGAATTAGCGGAATTTCACAAATCAGCGCTTTCCTCTATTTAACAAGTACCTCTGGGTAAGGAGTTTTCTTTGAATTATGACTTGCCCAAAGGATTATTTAAATATTGATACTAGTGCACGCAGAGTCCGTGTAAAATCAGGTGGGACCGTGGGACGAACATTGCTTTGGGGCCCTTCCTCAAGGGTTGCTACCTCTCCGAATTTGATAATTAATCTTACTGTTTCAGTAAACTTTTTTTTTTTTGGATATAGAGTGTCTTTTTTGGGGGGGGGGGGATATGTAGGGAATCTTGATGACCCACATAATCTTTACTAATAATAAAGCTGAAAGTCTCTCTGTCTGGATCTCTGTCTGTCTGTCAGGATCTCTGTGATGGGCCTAGCCCCTAGACCGTTCTGCCGATTTTCATGAAATTTGGCACATAATTAGTTTATAGCATGGGGGTGTGCACCTCGAAGCGATGTTTCGAAAATTCGATTTTGTTCTTTTTCTATTCCAACTTTAAGAAAATTTTACCGAGCAAATTATCACAATGTGAACGAGCAAATTACCAAATTATAATAAAGTGAAACCGTAACATGGGCAAGCAAATGAACATAGCAAATTGGCGAGAAATTCTTCATAAATTATTTGTAAACATACAGGCGAACCAAATGACCTTTTAAATTTTCAACTACGGGCAAAGCCGTGCGGGTACTACTAGTTATAAATAAAAGTAAATAAAATGGTCATCAGAAATTATTAATTAGAAATTTAAAATATTATCTCATTCAAGTAAAGTGTATAAAGATCTAAAGCAGTTTGTAGTGAATGTGTTTCGTAGAAAATAGCTGATATGATTGGTAGAGTTATATAAATATGTATAAATAAATTATTTATTACAAAACACTAACTAACCTGGCATAATTTACGAGAACAAGAGCATCAATTGATTATTGCTCGACTGCCCGTTTTACATATCATACCTCAAATTAATTTATTTGACCCCCGTTTAAGAACTCCCGTAAAAAGACTTCTTTTTTTCTTTTTGGCGTAATTATATGTCCCAGAAATGATTGTTCGTAGAGTATTAAGTACTACCAATATTTCTTCAGTTTGAATGTTGAAAGTATTAAAAATATTTTTTATTTGTTCAAATTGTTTTATACTTAAGTCACGGGAGTGTTTTGAAACCCTCTTCAAGTGTGGGACTGAGCAGCTGTCCCGTTTTCCTTTGCAGTAATCAGGCACTGAGAGCCTCGTATCAAAGTAATGATATGACTTTTATTAAGTATTTTTGCTGAAATTAGGGAATAAACTGTGCAGAAAAGTCTGAGAGCTGTTTTTAAAATAGCAATCGCCAAATTAGTATGCTTTCCTACTTTGTCTAAATCTCCCCTCAGATGAGCTACTATAAGTTTTATCACAATGACTATTTTCCAAGTCGTTCTTGTATAAGATAGCTTGGAGCAAATCAATACATAACTGATGATTACAACCATGTTCCGAAGGTGCATGTAATCGAGTATATAAAACACTACATGTCTATATTGTTTTTAATTTTTTAATACACTTGACATATATGGCGCAAATTATCATGATCTTTTCAGTTTCAATCATTTTTCAAATACGTCTTGTCTATTTGCATAGTAAACGTGGATATAGCAAGATTTCAAACTATCGGATTTTAACATAACAATATTGCACATTTCTAGTAAAAAAAAAAATTCCGAAAATGATTCTCTATACGTGGAAAAAAAATTATTTAGAAAAAGGCTGCTTAAGACTATATATATATACACTGTCAAAACTACGGGTGCCTTTGACTAACTATTTGGCTCCCTGGGGTGAAAACACCGGGCCTCAGGGTGCAGTAGAGGCTAGGAAGTGTGATTAAGGTGAATGACGCTAATAAATGTGAAAACGGACCTCCTAAATGCATGGGTGAAACGCTGGCGCATGCGCTCTCCGCTCTGACATCATTCAACCACAATCAATGGCGGACGCAAGAATAACTACGCACATGCACTTTCCCATTGAATGAAGTACGAAATTGGATTAAAACTTATAAGTTTCTGCGATTTACTCTTCAAAAATTCGCGTAAGTACATGCATTTGATCATAGTGTAGCTTTTAAGGCTTTCGAACATATTTAAAATTGTTCAAAGGTACGTTGATTCTTCAGTTAGCCGTTATATACATTTGCTATTCCTATCATGCATAAATTTTACCTAAAAATAGCTGTCAGCACCGGATAAGTAACATTTAATAATCAAAACGCTTAAATTAGATGATATTTGAAAAGTTATTTCAACTATTAATTTTGACTATGTGGTTTTACTTGCTTGTATTATCAACAATCTTGTGGATTTTTAACTAAGAGATTCATTGTTAGCAATGTGATGCACTCAGCAAGTGAACGGAAACTCTAATTACGATGATGCAAATAGCAAAAACATAAAAGTACGAAAAAAAAAGGAAAGCGGATTGAGAAAAAAATTTCTTCTCCGTCTCGATTTTTTTTTTTTTTATTTATTATCTCGTGTCTAAGTTAACTAGCTTTCCTCGGCGTTATTGCTTAAAGCGAATGACTGAACTTTTTTCGTCACTCTAGTAATAGTAAGAATGAATAACTCGTTAGAATTTGTTTTGGCTTTTAATTTATCGAAAGACTTTTGTTCTTTTATATTCTTTACGGATATTCAAATGTCGAATCATATATACGTACGTACTAATATGCTGTTCTTTGATTAAAATTTCGAACGTGATGAAAGGTTTTATTTTTCCATGATTGCAACATAATTGAATATTTATTGTTCGTGTAAATGATTTACAAATAGTACCTACGTTCTTCATTTTCGGTACGATCGTGCTACAGTAAATGTCAATAACATATTAAAATTACTGAGCAATCCAAGTGGATGTACGAAAATTAGTGCACGGCAGACAAATTTAAGTCATGAACACTTTTAAACTATGTTCGAAAGTTGAAATGTGATCAAATGCCTTAAAGTACAAGTTTTAATCATTTTCAGAACTATTCAATGTGGAAAATGTACCAAGACTTAGCTTTTTATAACTCAAAACAATAAATAATAATGTATACAATTGTTTACGGAAATGCACACAAAACCGAGGGGGGGGGGGGGTGCTCAGCAACAGAAAACAGAGGGTGCCAATGTTCTGCCATAGGGTTCCGTTTTTCACCGCGGTGCACGCTGGGTGAAGGGTGCCAGTTTTTCGCCCGTGTTAAGGGTGCAATTTCGGCACCGTAAAGAGTGCCGCTGGTGAACAAGCTTTTCACCCTCGAAAAGTGCCAAATGCAACCTGTAGTTTTAACAGTGTATATATATATTTGCAGACCTAGAAAGCATCTTGTAGTCCGTAAAGGCGCTAAAGTCAATAGCACTAGAAAATTTAGAATTCCATTTTCCCACCAGATAGAGGCACCTGGGATCTCCCTTCGCAAAATTACACTGATAATTTAATTTAGCCGAGAGTACCTGAGCTAAGTAGGAACTCCAGGGATCTTAAACATTCCACATTATTTTTCGACATTTACGGTTTTCTGCATCTCAAAAATCTACCGATCGCACACTTGGACCGCAGGTTTAGCTCCCGCTGCTAAAGGCGTACGCAGCCCAAAGTGGGGCAAAAACGCCAAAAAGCGCTTATAAATGGCTTTTTTTTTCTCCCTATATGAGAATTATTCCCAATTGAGAATTAATATATTTGCACAGGCCTACCTCTTAGGCAATCAGAAATGGAATTTCAGAGCCCTTCGTCCACTACAAAGATGAAAGGAGCCTTTAGAAAGTTGTAGAACCATGAGTACGGGAATTTACAAAAATAGCTTTTCAATTTTACAATTTTTTTTCTACAAATCTACTACAATTTTTGTTTCTTATTAAAGGCGGGTATACTTAATTTCTCTTGTGTCCAACGATAGTAATAGACGAAAAAAAATGAGCAATCGAATTTTCAAACCGAAAATCGGTTTTGATCAGCACCGAAAACTTGGGAATTCAAGGTTATATTTTTTAAACACTCTACAAAAAAATGTCCTCTTATGTCCTCTTAGAAATTAATATTAATTAGTCATAAATGGTCTGTAGAAAGACCCTGAAAAGGGATTAGCTGCGTAAATCTGCGAACTTTGGACCCTGAGCCCAAACAAATTGAAAAAAAACTCCATAATAACATGCCTGTGTAAACAAGCTAGCGAGAGTGGTTAAAAAATTTTTTTAAGCGCTTTTTGACGTTTTCGCTCCATTGCGCGGCCTAGGCCTAACCACTATTTAACTTTACGCAAAATAATGTCGCAATAGAATTCAAAAAGTGCCTAGCAGTCGCTTAGACTGTCTTTATTCAAATCTCATGGTTTGAAAAATTTAACAAAGAAACACTTTTAGCATGATAGGTTCCATGTTATTCATAAAACAGGATTTTATTTTGCTCTTTTTCATTGAAAATGTCATAATAATCTCTATGTTACTCTAAAAAATTAGAGGAAGAGTCAGCACACATGCGAAGAAAAAGTTGCTCCCCTATTTTTTTTTAAACAGTGTAATTCAAATTCTCCCACTTTATTATTTAAAATGTTTGAATGGACATCATTTTTATTCGTATAGCATAGTTCATTTTTCACGACATTCACGTTTTTTTTTCGCTATTTTAAGTAGTCACAGCAAAGAACCAAAATACTAATGAACTCCATGATCAGGTAGAATATGAACATTTATGGGAATTGGGTGTGAACAGACTACCTGTTTTTGCGCCCACCCTGAAAAAATATTTTGGATCCGCCCATTCTTCGACTGAAACGAAGAAAATATTGAAATCTGTAAGCAGAGTAATCATACTTCTTATTCTAAAGACAGCGAAAGCTTTGCTTTGTCTTCTCCGAAAGAGTGTATTGTCATCGAAAGTTATAATTCTCGCTATTCTTTGAATTTTTTTTTCCGCGTTTTCATTCCAAAATTTAAAATAATTGTATAAACACATTAAAATAAATGAAACGAAATATATTTAAATACTTACTTTGATTCCTTGAAGAAATATTTTGACTTGAAATACTAAGAGGGTATTTGGTAGGAAAATTCGGAGAATGGTAATTTTTGATTTCTTGGTTAGGGGAGAGTTGAGTGGAATGGGACAGCTGCATTTAAGCCGAAATAAAGCCTAGTATGTCCAAGATGCAGCAGATTAGAATCAAGAAAATGTCTCAAGCATACTAAATACAGTTGTTCATCCAGGGGTGCCCCTTCCCTTCGAGCAAAGGCGCACCCCCCTAAAATCGCGAAGATCCCCCAAAAGCAAGAGCGCCCCTAGAATAAAAAACAGTTCCCCTCAAAACACCCCCTTAAAAATTTCAGTGGCACAGTCTGCGTCATGACCCCCCCCCCCCCCCCCCGTTCATCCCTCCTTCTCATTCCTCCTGCGACTCTCTTCTGTCCCCTGCTCAAGCGATTGTAAACTCAAAACTTTTTTTTTTTTTAGAATAATTATTAAAAAAATATAGATTATTAGCCTTTTGTGTTGAAGCAATAAATTAATTCTTCAGTGAAAAGAAAAACTCAGAATGAAAAAATCTTGTTTAACTCTCCAACTTCTTAATCATCATTTCGAGAAAGGTAAAGGACATATTCTTTACAACGAAAAACTGTTTCTTAAACAGTTTTTCGATGACTCATTTAAAAGCACTGCGAACAGTGCCTTTGGCGCTCTTTAGTGTGGACTTCTTACTACTAATTCATGTTGAACTATAGTTTAGAATTTCTTAATGTTTGCGATGAGCTTTTGTAATTTAAGTTGTATGTGTAACTTTATTTTATTTTGTTTACTTTTCATTATGTATGAGTGCGTTTTTTAATAGATCTTTATCTTATCTATTATCTATCTATCTATCTTAAATGCCGCTAACAACGAAATAAACTACTTTTCCTTACAAAACCTTTCTTGAAAAACTAGTTTGATAAAAAAAAAATTAAAAACTGTCCTTTTTTTAAACATTTTTTCATGTAAAATATTTCTACTTTCGAAATTAAACGAACATAACCTTCCTCGTGATAACATAACCTACTAATGAAAAAAAAAAACCTCCGAAAAGATTCCTCTAATAATTTAAAAACAAAATTCCTGTCCGACTTCCATGTTAGTTGAGACACATGAATTCAGAACTATCTGAAAAAGTAAAAGCTTAACGACATACAACTGTATTCTAGCCTTATTACTTTAGAACCATTTTAACAAAAATCTACATCACATTTTCTTCAACTAAACTTCGTAGGAAATTACAGCACATTGAAGTAACTTTTGAAACTTTAATGCCTCCATTTCAGAAGCATATATTAAGCAAATTCAGAAAACGGGTAGCTTCTTTAAACCCTTATTAGGAAACCAGTTATTTAAGAATGAGCAAGGGGTTGAGGGTAGTGCCAGATTAAGGCATGGACCCACTGGGCAGGCCATGGGCCACTAGCGCAGTCAGAAATGCCTTCTGGGTGGGGAGTAATCAAAAATACCTTCTGGAGTGTTTTTTTTTTTTTTTTTGGATCAAAATTACCTTCTGAAAGGGCTTTTTTGATCAAAACAGCCCTTTCATATGCATAAACTACTATATTAGAATTTGCATTATGTTAAAACCAATGACTCTGGGGGGTGTTTCCTCCCCCCCCCCCCTTGGCTGCGCCACTGCCCAGAGCACAAAAGCTTAAGGGGCACCAGATATGTTGCTAAAGCTTTAAAAAAGTCGAGTCATCGCGCTATAACAAGATAAAAACATTAAATCTAAAAAATAAACTCCTTATGCATGCATGTTTACCGTATATATGATCAAATTTGACCTGGTTGCCGTAACATGTAGGTATCAAAAAATATTTTTTGCTTCAACTATACATTACAAACTGTAAACGGCGTGGAGGTGGAGGGGCAAATAAAGCTCGTGCCCAGTGGCATCAAAAGTCATAGCCAGGCCCACCCCAAAAATGCTTGTCTCCAAACAATAACGTTATTTCTACATTTTCCCCACTATTTTTGAGTTTTGCAAAATTAAAACTCATGTGTGAAACAGGGTTGCCCGGCGGGAGGTCATGAGAGGTCACTGTGACCTACCAAAATTTACCTATTCAGCAAATTTTGTCTGATGATTCGGCAAAATTATCGTCATTCGGCAACATTTGGAGTTCTATTTGGAAATTATCGTCATTCGGGGAAATTTGGAGATCCATTCAGGAAATTGAGAATTTCCATCTCCCCAAAAATTTAGTTTAAGAGCGGCCCTAGTGTGAAAAGAAACCCAAAGTCAAAATTTACAACATGCAAAAAATCAGTAACTTCAGATGACATAGGGCAAATGACTAGTTATGGTCATCCAACCAGCAACGAGTAGGCTTGTCTTGTATATCAAAAGTACATTTTGCTACTAATTAAAACATTTAGGATCTTTCAAATAATGTGCTCATATCTAGTCAATTAAAAGTACGTATTTTAGTTACAAGCACAGTTTTGTAACTAGATGTGCATGTTGTCCAAGTTTTAAAAAGAAAAAGATGAAACTAATTTATTTCCAACACATTACTAAGAAAATAATATCTGTAACTCAGACTCCCAGACTGACGCAAGTCCAAATATTGCCAATTTACAGTTTAATGTACTGTATGTAGAATCATATTCCGCATCGAGCCATGTGAACGTAATTAAAAAAAAAAAATCCTTCGTAATTATTTACCATCATCGATAATAGAGCGCGCGTCCCATCTTTTGCATGCGCCAGCACCAGACAACCTTTTTCCTCTCTCCTATAAAATCGCGATTATGTGACTTACGTTGTTCTGGCTCTGAGGTACAGATATTGTGATCAAACATAAGTTAAATTTTACAGACGATAAATAAACGAGCTCATGGTGACCAAAAGGTTGGCGATATGTCGCCAAGTGTTTGCCAAATTATAGCACCACTTGAGTTTGCATTGATATTAACAATGTTTTCCCCCCATAAAGGTGTAAAAGACCCCCTTAGGAATATCCGAATGCAACCAAAAGGAGAGGTGCACAACTAGACCCCACTAGGAGTCTACGTACAAATTTCAACTTTCTAGGACATACCGTTTTTGAGTTATGCGAGATACCTACACACATACGTACATACATACGTCACGAGAAAACTCGTTGTAATTAATTCGAGGATCGTCAAAATGGATATTTCGGGTGTCTATACGTTCTTAGACATATATCCATATCCAAGTGTGGTCGGGTTAAAAAAGAAAACTCAACATTCATTTGAGGGCGAGCAAAATGGGAATTAAGGCCTAATTTTTGGTCAATTTTTTTCTCGTGAATACAATACTTCCTTTACTTCGTAAAAGGAAGTAAAAATGAAGCAGTTCATGCAGCAATGAGATAGTTCGATTTATTTTATTCTACTATCATTTTTTATTTCTTTCTTTCTTTTTTTTTTTTTTTGTTGTTGTTCAGACGAAGTCATTTCAATTTTAATGCTATCCAAATCAATATGGCAAGACACTTTAAATTTCTGATATAAAAAAAGATTTAAAAGATAAGATTGAAAGAAAAATAAGTGTTTCTTTGTATATAAAACTTTTTTGTATGTTTCGTAAAAAATAATTTAATTCTGCCAGAATTACTATAACGAGGCAAATGAGACCATAACTAGTTAAGCTAGTGTATTTCAACTTAAAAAAAAAAAAAAAAAAAAAAAGAAATCAAACAATATTTGAAAATTACCGAAAATATCAAAGTTGTAAAAGTGCATTTCTAAGTTCTAACGCTGTTAAAATTACTTTTTCCCACGAAATTGAGCTGCAACTTTTGAATCGAAATTAAAAAAAAAACTTAACCCTGCCTATAACCAGGACTGCGGAGTCGGAGGGAAGCCCGCATCCGGGGATTTTAGAGTATTCGACTCCGACTCTTTTTCTTCAAAATTAGTCCAACTCCGATTCCGACTCTTGGAGTTTTAAACCTTCGACTTCCGACTCCGCAACGACTTTTTTACCTCAAAAGCAGCCCGCTTCGACTCGCAGCCCTGCCTTTTACTACACATTTACCCTACATCCTTATTTTAACCTTATTTATGGTTCTGTTAGGGTTCTGCCAAAACCCGCTTCAAAACTTCTTCACTTTTTCTTCCTATTTTAACTATGTGGGAAATTACCGTTTCGTAAAGCAATTGTGATGTTAAAACGACTTAGTTTCAAAACCGTGTATTTACCGAATTCAGAAAACGGAAAGTTTCATTCCTTCAACCCTTTTCCCGAAACCAGACATTTGAGAACGAGCAAAGGGTCGAGGGGCTACACCACAAAAATAGACTCTTGTCTCTCACTGAGCCAAACAATTCTCTTTTGATGAATCAAAAGTTAGTTCTACATTTTCCCCACTTTAATTGCGTAATTGAAACACATTAATGCAATCGAAACCAAAGTCAAAATTCACAAGAAACAACATACAAGAAAAAAAAAATCACGAACTACAGATGACAAATATCCTAATTCCATCAGAATCCGTTTTCGTCACTTGAGCATCGTGGGAAATTAACAACACATTAAACTAGCTTTGAGATTAAAATGACTTAATTTCAGTAGAGTATATTTAGCTCAGAAAACGGGTAGCCTCTTTCTTTCAACCCTTTTTCCGAAAGCAGACATTTGCGAATGAGCAAGGGGTTGAGGGGCCTCCACCACAAAAATGCAGACTCTTGTCTCTAACCGAGACAAACAATTCTCATTTGATGGATTGCTGGGACGGGAAGGGACAACCTTTTAGCCCTCCATGCTGGGCACCCTCATACATATGAGTCAGTACTCGCTTAGCGGTTCCGATCTACGGTTTGTGGCTGGTTTAGGTGCGGAGAGATCAGTAGCAAAGAATGTGCAGAATCTCTTGATCGTTTAATTTTGTTTTAAGTGGTGCTTTCCGGCTGCCGTCATTTGTTCTACTTCAGCTCTCAGGTAATATTTTATAGAAATTTAGTACTCTAAAATCTCGAATTTCCGAAACTTTTCTCGTTTAACCGAAGTCAGTTTCCTTGAAATTATTTATTATTATTATTATTATTGTTATATTATTATTATTATTGTATATTATTATTATTGTTATATTATTATTATTATATTATTATTATTATTGTATATTATTATTATTGTTATATTATTATTATTATTGTTATTATTATTATTACTGTTGTTATTATTATTAATAATTGTTGTTAATATTATTATTGTTGTTGTTATTATTGTTGTTAATATTATTATTGCTGTTCTTATTATTGTTATTGTTATTATTATTATTATTATTATTTTAAAAATAAAGAATATCGATTTAAAGTCACCACATTAATTACATGCTTATGCTTAAAATTACATAATAAAATGCAAAGTCAATAGTATTATGATTAACACAATCAAAATAGTTATATTATGTCTTGCTAAAGTTGCAGCATTATCTAATTTGTATGACATTTTTTGGATAAATTTATTGCTTGTAATTATAGCAACGTAATTTAAAAGATAGAAGTTATTTTGTGAATGAGAAGGGGAAAAGGGGGCACATGTGAACAATTTTTTTCATTTCTTTATTTTTCAAAAAATATTATCAATTTCTCAACGTAAAAGTGTCTCTATCATTAAATAAACTTTTCTTTGGGTGATTTTTTTTGGGATTTTTTAGAAAATTATTTCTTTACTTTATGGTATTTAAAAAAAAAACGTCAGCAGTTGGTGACATGTCCCCCTAGTGGGGGGCGTATGTTAACATGCCTGAGGCACATATGAACACGGGTAAAAATGCAAGAGAAACATCATATTTTAACGGAAAATTCTTCAATATGAAACATGCATCTAAATAACAAATACGTTGAAGGGTTTGTAACCTATACTGCGTCAATTTCAACTGTACAGTTATTGCTCCATTAAGAAATTATTTTTTCATGAATATATAACTGCTAGCTCAGGGGGGACCATCCTCCTCTCCAAGTTCAATGGCGCAAATGCCTCCCCCCCCCAAAAAAAAAATCTCAACATTATTTCCCTTTTTTTTATTTAAAGCTCTCTTTTTTAATTTATTTATTTAAAAAAAAAACATTATTTATTTATTTATTTTTTTAAATGGTTTATTTATTTATTTATTTATTTTATTTTTTAAATTACTAGTTACTATCATTATGTTCTTAGAAAAGTTCTGACTTTTAATGACACACACACACTAAATAAATAAATGAAATAAAATATAAACAGAATAAAATAAAATAAACAAATAATTTAAATTAAAAATAACTTAATAAGTAAATTTAAATAAATACATTAAAAAAATTAAAAAATCCCCCCAACAAATTTTGATGGTGCAACTTGCGCCATAATCCCCCCCTCTGCGCACCCCTGTGCTCGCTGTCAAATTCTAAAGTCTCGAAGCTTGTTCTGATCACCGCATAGATTAGAAAAAACTTATATGACTGCATAATGTATTATCCTTTGCATTACATAATACATACCTTACATAATACAAAGAATTGTTCATTAATGTAAGGGGTTATTCTATATATATTTTGCTTTTAAACTTCATACATTGTTTGATAATGTATTTTGAAATGTTTTAGTTTTCAATTAAGTGAAAATATTTTGTGTATTTTTATTTCTTGTAAGTATTATATAACACTAAATTATTGATCAACTCATCAATAACAAAAAAAAAAAAAAAATAAATAATAATAAACATAAATAAGTATTTAATAGTATCTATTACAATTAACAAACTGATTATAGGAAAATAATAATAATAAATATTTACACATTTTCAACACTTACAATATCCTTCGCTAATAATAATATTACGGAGAGCGGCAATGGGAACTGTTCACTTGTACCCCTAGATGTTGTGTTCACAAGTAACCCATCGTCAACTAGAGAGCTAACTCATAAAAATAAAGAGTTTAATTTAAATTAAAAAATTAAACATTGTCATAAATTTACTTGAATGTTCACACAATGGTTTGTAATGCCCAGATTTAGATTAGTAGTTAGTTTTAAAAATGTTTTCACGCGAGGAAGACAGTGATAAAATTGCCACCACAGATACATAAAATGGCTCATTGCTCTAAATATTTGTCCAAGAGGTACAACTGGTACTGTCCTTATTTGAGATTTTTTTCAGTATTTTTGTTTGAAGTGATCTTAGTAAAACATACCGTGTTCACATGTGCCCCATATGTTCACATGAGCCCCCTTTTCCCCTACATGTGTTTTAACACCGAGTCAAATTTTCTGGGATCATCCGACAGCCATGTTCTTTTATCCGGTATTTTTGATTTGTTGAAGGTGGCTCAGCCCCGATCACTTCGATTAATCAAAATTCTACTGCGTTAAAAATCATGTATAATTTTAAAGCATAAACTACAATCTTTACTAATAATAAAGCTGAAAGTCTGGATGTCTGTGACGCGCAAAGCGCCTAGACCGTTTGGCCGATTTTCATGAAATTTGGCACAAAATTTGTTTGTAGCACCGGGGGGGGGGGGGTGCACCACGAAACGATTTTTCGAAAATTCGATTCTTTTCTGCTTCTATTCCAATTTTAAGAAAATTTTACCGAACAAATTATCATAACATGGACGAGTAAATTACCATAACATGGGCGAGAAAATTAACATAGCATATTGGCGAGAAAGTCATCATTCATTATTTGTCAATATACAGGCGAACCAAATAATCTTTTAATTTTCTATTACGGGCAAAGCCGTGCGGGAACCACTAGTACATGAATATTTTGGCACTAGTAATTATTAATATACTTTAAACGTTGATCAAATTCGGAGGTAAATACAAATAGTACACATTTATTTGATTTTGCACACCTCCTTTTCTTTAAAGAGTTTACATGCACTACAGGTTCTCCATACTTCATATTATATAACACCGAGTCAAACTTTCTAGAGTCTTTTGACAACGTTTATAAATTACTCTCTTTTGTCCGACATTTTCGATTTTGCCAGTTTCGATCACTTCGATTAATTGAGGTTCTATTGGATTAAAAATCATGCATAATTTTACGCATCAATTACAGTATAGAAATATTTTGGCAAAAGAAATTATCAACGTGTTTTAAATTGTGATAGAATTCGAAGATAGACACAAATAAACACATTTTACTATCTTTTCTCCCCTCCTTTTTCTTGAAAGTATTTACATGCACTATGGGTTCTTTTCATGGCTTCATGTTACAGCTCAGACGTTGAGTCTTCGACTGACACGAAACTGAAAGAAATGTCATACTTTTGTATAATTGGGTTTGGGTTTCCTACGTCAAAATAAATTTAAAATATCATATGTAAGGGAATGTGAGGCAAAGTGAAATTGTGAAATATTTACATTGCTTTTAGCGCCATCTATATAGTAATACATGTATTTTAACTAAGCTGCAATCAGGGGAGTGCACAAGGAGGGGGGAGAAAGGACACCTGTTGGCCCGGGCCTGAGCTTGAAGGGGGCCCAATATTTTTAAAACTAGGCGTGAAATATAGGGGTAAACAATATGGAGGGGATCCCGGATAAGTCATTTGTGACGGGCCCCAAAATTTCTGTGCACGCCCTTGGCAGTAACACATGTAGTCTATTCCAGTCAAGAAAAAATTACTTCTGAAAATCAAAGAATATAATAATATCAGCAATTTTCAAAAATTATTTTTGTTATTATTAAACGACAAAGTCCATATTATTAACATTTTAACCATTAATTGAGACCTACAAATAGTCAATGCAGTATTTATTTGTTTAATATAAGCTTATTTGTATTTTAAGTGCTTTTTACAGTTAGTCAAGTGCATGCGGGGCAAAGTAGGTGGGGAAAAGTGAAATAGTTCATTTCATTCATATATTCAATCTTTTATCAAATTACTTACGTATTTATTTATAAATTATTTTATTTACATTTCTTCATTTAAAAATTACCTTATTTATTCATTCAATCTTTTGTTTTCTTATTCATTCATTATTTTATTTAATGATTTATTTTTCTCATTTATTAACTAATTTATTTTTTTTTAAATTCATTTATTGTTTCATTTCATTTTCATTTGTTCACTCATTTACTCATTTATTTGATTAAAACTATCTTTAATATTCGAAAATAAAATATTTCATTAGAAAAATATTTTATTTTTCCCTGTGCCCCATTTCCACTTTCCTTTTGAGATACAAATTTAAAGCGAAAAATAAAAAATAATATTTCAATGCATTATAATGCGTTTTATTATAAAATTTATTGTTCTTCCTTTGTGCACCGTAATTTTCAGAACAAATTTCCCACTTGTTCATTAAAAAAAAAAAAAAAAAGTAATCTTAACTAGTTCACTTTGCCCTACGTTCCCCTAAATTAAATAAATTTTTTATGTGACGATGCGATCAAAACATTTCGAAAAACATTAACTATCTGGCTGATAACTTTCACAAGTTACTTCCATATTAATTTTTTCAAAAGATTTTTTTTTTTTTTTTAAGTCTATAAAAAGTCGAAAGTGCGTTTTAGAACGTTTTTGTACACGGAAATAATAAGAATCTATCACACGTTACTAATGTCGTTAATTAACTTCCAGTTAATATTCAAAATATTCAAGTAGACTTGCACCCACGAGAAATGTGCCTAAATGTATACATGAAAATTAATGTACAAATAAAATATAATGAAAAAAAAAAAGGATGAAATAGTATAAAATGGCTCGATTGACCGTTGGTCAATGAACTACTAAGTTAAATTTTATGATGAACCGAAACGATTTGGTCTCGAACCAGTGGAGCACCAAGAGTTGCGATGCTTTTTTTTTTTCGCCAAAGTATTTGAAAAGTAAATGATCCCTAAGAATAGCTGTAATCTAACTCATATAACATGAGCAAGGGTTAAACGATGTTACATCTAAGAAGCGTTGACTCATTGGTTTAAAAAGCATTACGCTTTTTGAAAGCATTCGCAGAAAAAAAGTTGATCAAATACAAAAATTTTTCGCCTTTCATTAAATAAATATTTGGTTTCTCATTTGAAAGCCAAGGATGAACGTAATAAGCGCTAGACTAGATAGAACGTAATGGACAGTATTCACCTGACGTCACTGCGGGTAAAAACCCTCACTGCAGTGCATTGTGGGAACTGTAGCAGACGAAAATCCGGCATACAGCGTATAACACTTGCTTTTGTGTGGCTTATAAACTCTTCTTTCTATTTAAAAATGAGAGGTTTTTTTACGTTTTTAACTAAGAAACGTTGTAAAAGAATGATGAACGATTCATTTGATACGAAATACTCTCTTTATTATCGTATTTGAATGGGTTTAAGCCTCTTTGGTTCCTTATCAGAAACATGGTGAAAACTCGAATTCACTTTTTATTTTTCCCTTTTCTCGGCATTTTCCATGCATTCGTAAGTCTTTTTAAGCCCTAAACATGTTCATCATGCGCATGAAGTCCAGAAATCCTTAAATAAAACGAGTTTTTTTTAGCACTACTGACACTACGTAATTGGTCAAAATACCCGCAGACGGACAGCTGATGGGACCGTTGCCAAACCGTGAATAAGGTCCATTCTATTCTATTCTATTCAAGAGTCACAACTGACTTCAACTGTATTTATGTCGAGGACTGCATACTAAGTGCCTTGCCTCCATTATTTTATATACCGATGGATGGCAGCACCATCACCAGATCGAACAGTTAGTGAGAATTTTGAACTAGTCCAGGAGCTAATAGCTACCTAGTACTAGCACCCCCCAAAGGTATCGTTTCACTTGGAGGACATTGAGACCACGAGCATATTTAACGTCGCCCAGTAGAACGTAATAGCGCTTTCTATCAGTCATGGATTTGTGATGCCAACAATAATTCGATTCCAGAGTAAAATCTGTAAATAAATAAGTACACCCAAACCTGTTTTTGTGCCTTTTTTTTTTTTTTTTTTTTTTTTTTTTTTTGTGCGGTATATGAAAATTTCAATCAGATTGAGACTCTATTGACAAAATTATTTTTAAAACGAATGCGAGGTAGTTCTTCAAGTGACGACATAAGCACCCCGATGGAAAGTCACTGTAAACCTCCCAAAAAATTCCTTATTCGGGAAATTTTGTTCGACTGCTCGGTAAAATTATCTTGATTTAAATTTACTTCGATTTGTTTTAAAGATAAACAATTCCTAGTTATTTTGTAAGTTTTTGGATATTTTCTACGTGAGACATTTTTCGTGTGGTCCCCATCCACCGCATAAAAAATATATATTTTTAACTGTGTTGCGGAAACAACTTTTTATAGCTATTCATGAAGTTTCGAACATTTTATTATTTTTTTTAATGCGATCCCTATCCACTGCAGAAAAACAAGTGTGAGTGTACATATAAAAAAAGTAAATAACATAAATAAAAATCAGCAGGTTAATACAATTAATTTATTGATACAAGAACATGCACCTGTTTTACGTGACACTAAGCTTAAAATTTCTTTAGATTTTAATTACGTATGCAAAAGTGCAAAAAAGAAAAAAAAAAAGGAAGAAAAAGTCACGTGAGTGATAGACAATTTGTTAATCCTAGGTCATTTGATACATCTGCACCGCAGAGCCAGAAGAACGTAAGTCACATTATGATAATTTTACAGGAGAGAGGAAAAACTTTTTTGCGACGCATGCAAAGGATGGAACGTGCGCTCTTTTAACCCTGGTAAAAAATTAAAAAGGATTTTTAAGAATCACGTTCACATGTTACGATGTGGAATGGGTTTCTAATACACACAATGCACTAATAAACAGAAAATCGCAATTTTTGAACTTGCGTCCGTCTGGCTCTGAGATTTGGAAGTTAAATTTTTCAGATTTACGAGAAATGAGTAAAGTGAACTGTCGAGACAACTTTTCGCTGCTCATGAAATCCGAATAACTGTAGATTATGTAATGCTATTCAAAACTAGCGCAGCCAGAAGTACCTTCTGGAGGGTTTTTTGTTTTTGATCAAAAATACCTTCTGAAGGGAATTTTTTGATCAAAAATGCCTTCCAAGGCCCTTTCATATGCATAAATAACTGTATTAGAATTTGCATTTATGTTAAAACCAATGGCTCTGGGACGGGGGGGGGGTATGCTTTCATCTGCCTCCCCCCCCCCCCTTGCTGCGCCAATGCTATTCAAGTAAAATCAATCAAAGCATCCAAATAAAACGAATAATCGAAAACAGCTGCTACGGTCTTCTGACAAACTAAATGTTTAATAAAACCATTTGTAACACTTAATTAGTACCAATTAGTGCCCCATATCAAATGAAAAATTAAAAACAGTTGCTGCGGTCTATTGAAAAATACAAGATATTAAAAACCTCTGTGATATTCGGTTAACCAAAATTTAAAGCATCAAAAGCATCAAATCAAACAATAATCGAAACAGTTCGTGCAGTCTACTTAAAAGCCTACTGGACATTAAAGCTCTGCCTAGTCTGATGGAAGAGAGTAAGAGGAGAGAAACTCATCGCGCGACAACCCTTTTGAAGGAGAAACTCATTATCCACAAAGATAAAAATCGCCCTCATTCGTCATCTGGGGATTTCTCCTTTTGTCCACCCCTGACCAGTGGTCTGTACTCACGCCTTCCGCCACCCTTGGTCGACTCCACCCATTCTACCCCTACTGTTAGGGTTACTGCAGATGTGTTTATCCAAGCATCATTTGGTGAAAAGGTATGCAAATTATCGAAATGTGTTTACAAACGAATTTTTTTTAAAATGAATTTGAAGAGTATAGCTCTGATAAGTTGAGCTATGACCTTGACAGTGTTTATCTCTTTCGGGGTGAAGGTAGTTGGAGCTGAATTGAGTTAGGTTACTTTCGTACTAGTTTTGCAGCAGAATTAAAACTCAGATCTGCGCCAATTGCACGTTCCTTTTTCACCGAACACCAATAGCGTAACTATGGGGTCTAGCGCCGTTGACGAACTAAAGAAATTGCGCCCTCCCCCCCATGGTCGCATACGTGGGAAGTCATCGGAGGTCATTGTGATCCCCCCCCCCCCCCCCAATTATTTTTTTTTTGGAAAATTTTGATGAATTGATTCGACAACTAGGAGGCAGCATTGTAATTTCTTTTCTTATTTTCTTTTTTAGAATTGTTTTCAATGATGCCCAATGTTCCTTCTCAGTAGATGTTATTGCATGTGTATATGTATATACATATACCACCTCTAGTTCTTTTTCTTGCGAGTTGTTTTTATGATTTTTTTAAGCCTTTTTCAAATTATTTGATTAAAAAAAAAACCTACAAAAAATAAAATAAAAATTAATTAGTCGAAATGTCGCCCCCTGGCTGCTGCGCCCCTGGCGAGAGCCAGTCCTGCGAACCCCAGATACGCTACCTGCTGAAACCCCCCTCCCCCTGAAAGGTAAACATTGTCGAGGTTATAGCTCAACTTATCGAAGCTACACTATTACGTAAAAATACAATAGAACTTCGATTAACAAGTCTGATTGGGACTGGATTTCCTTCGCGTAATCGAAAATTACGGATGAAAGAGATGAATTAAAAATAACTATTCAGAGACCTCTAAAAACGTTAAATCTGGGTTAAAACAAATATACATTTACATAATAGTTACTAAATGTGATGCAGTACATCTTCGTTGGACACGGGGGCTACATTCCAGTCCATTAAAATGCCGCATAAATTAAGACTTAATAGTAGTGTTGAAATAGGGGTTGGGTTTCACGAATAATAAAAACAATTTCGTTCTAGTGTTGGATAAATATTTAATAAGTTTAATGTGTACTTCATTCGATACATATGCAAAGCTTGAATAAAGAAAATATGAATTAATTTCATGTTTGTAAAAAAAAGAGCTGTTTGTGATAGTCAAATATGAATGATATTGTTGTCGATATGTATGAATGAATGCAGAGAGATCTGAAAGGGTCATTGGAATAAAGGCAAGAGTGCCAAAATAGTGTCAACAGACCCTATAAACCCTTGTTAGAATTTGGACAAAAATCCCCCCAAAAAATAGACAACAGAATCTCACCGCTCCCCAAAAAATCATTACTTGAATGAGCACAACAGTCCTTAAAAATCCCCATGGCAACAGTAACGACAACAGTCCCTAAAAATTCCCATTAGAATGATAACAATAGTCCACCAAACTCTACATTAGAAAAAGAAAAACACTTCCTAAAAATCACTATTATGATTAACACATCCGTTTCAAACAATTCCTGTTAAAATAAGGGTCACAGTTTTCAAATAACATCAACGGGTCATTTAAAAACATCTGAATAAGGAAAATAGTTCCAAAAATCCCTTTCAAAATGAGAAGAAAAAAAAGAAACAAAAAAAAAAAAAAAAAAAAAACACACATCAATATTCTCTATTAATCCCCAACAGAATTGTAACAATAGCTTCAAAAAAATCCTTTTTGAAAGAGTTCTCAAAAAATCTTTATTAGAATAACGATGTCAGTCCCTCGAAATTAATATAAGCATCAACCATTTTTAAACAACGTTACCGGGATATCAAAAAGTCCCGATTGGATTAAGGCAAATAGCAAAATTTTTCATTTTAATACTGCTGAACTCTTTGATTTTCTTCTGCCGTCAGTACAAAGAAATTAAGAAATTGAGAGGAAATAACCAAAAGGAAAAATTTTAATCCCCCCCCCCCCCCCACGATTGCAAGAAAAGCTTCAAAGCAAAAATTTTATTTATTCACTCTTGCAGAGGTGGGTCATGGCACAGACTGAGCGATTGATTTTTTTTGTGGGGGGGGGGGGGGATGTTTTCTTTCTTTTGGGGGTAACTTGCTTCTTTAGGGGGAATCGCGATATTTAGGAGCGTGCGCCCTTGCACTTAGGGGGTGGACACCCCTGCACTCTTGAGAAAAAAAAAAGTGGCACCAGATATTTCTTCTCAATGACTTGGCGCAAATTCTAGCAGACGATAAATTTACAATTTAAAAATTGGTTTTGCTTACTTAAAAATGCTTATAACTATTTTCCTGGTCAATTTAATCACTTGGAGTTTTCAAATCCGAATGAAAAAAATCCCCTATAGGGGTATTTTTAAGTGCTTTCGAACGAGACTAAAATCAAGACAATCCGGTAACTATTTCGGGTTGAAGGAGACATTAAGCCATTTTTTGGTTCTAAAATTCAAATTCGAACGGTTCTGTACTTTTTAATTTTTCACCCCCTCCCCTCCTCCGACCCTTCCTAGGTGCCTCAGTATCTCCCTACCAAATTAGGCCGAGATTCGCCGTAAACTGTAGATTTGTAAGAGGAACATGCACGCATACACACATGCATAGTCTGTTTTATTTATATGGATTGTGACAATAAATTTCTGTCGCGACAAAGGCATTGAACTTTCTAAAACTAAAAACTTCAAAGTCCCAATTTTCTACAAGAATGATTTTGACGCAGCAAGATTGATTTACCAGGAAACATGAGGCTAGATATTTGCGCGTCAACCGTCAATTTAACCGTTTAAAGTACGGAAGAGATCAATACTCGTGTTTATCTTACTAACAAGCACATCATTCAATTCATTCCGGAAGTAAATTAAAGAGAGAAAAAAATTAATCTACTTCACTATTCATTTTTCTATTCTGAAAGGATTTAAAACTTAACCTGGGCACCTCGTACTATTGAAAAAAGCAAGGGGGGGGGGGGATCTATCATTCTGAGCAAAACTTTAAGTGAGATTTTTTAAAACAGAAGTGAGAGGTTTTTTTTTTTTTTTTTTGCATAAATTGTTTGAACATTTTTAACAAAGTACAGTGAAATCCCGTTTCAACTAGTACCAATACAACGAAACACCCGTTTAAAAGAAATAAATTTTCAGTCCCGATTTAATTTCCATTACATTGATGAATTTCATTATTACGAAATTTTCATTACAACGAACAAAATTTCAGCCCCTTAGAGTTCGTTGTAACGGGATTTCACTGTATTTGCATATTATGAGCACAAACTCATTTAACAAACATATCATCGAATAAGAACATTTCATTTGTTTGCTATAGAATAAATATACTATATCTTAGTATTTTAGAGGTATCAACTAAGTTTTTAAAGAAAAATTAGCATTAAAATCTCTTAACACTCGCTACAGAGGCAAGATTTTTTTTCAATTTTTAAATCAACCATTTGCTACGTGAATATGCTAATAAAGTACTCTCAATTGTTATAAAAAAAATTTTCCATGTCTTTAAAATTAAAAAGAAGTCCAAAAATGGCGATTTTTCCGATGAAATCATTTTGGTGCAGCTTAACGCAAAATGTATGATAAAATATGTTTTATTTGATGTAACTAAAAGGGGAAGATAAATTCAAAGTTACAAAAGGTATTTAAGACGTTCAGTTAACTTAAAGAATAAAGATATTCTTTATTTTTTATTCCTGCTTCTTTGTAATTCCTAGATTCTTTCTTCTGTTCATTCGTAATAAGATGGAAATTCAAAATTATCGTAAGCCATTTCATTTACATTGGATATCTTCTTAAAAGAAATGCAGTGAAATCCCGTTACAACGAACTTCAAGGGACCAAATTTTTTTTCGTTGTAACGAAACTTCGTTGTGATAGAATTCAAGCAATGTAATGGAAGTTGAATCGGAACTGAGAATTAATTTCGTTTAAACTCATATTTCGTTGCATTGGTATTCGTTGACACGAGATTTCTCCATGAAATACAGAAAAAAATCCGAGATGAGAAATTTCGTGATCTTTTTGGCGTATGTCTGCTAAATGGTGATCAGCGGAAATAGCCCATTTAGGGATTTTTATTGAAGGGGATTTTCGAAAAAGCTATGGATATCGCGCAATCCCGCACACTAGTGCGAACCCTATGAGCACCATTATCACACATAAAAACTTGAATTACTAGGCAATCATTCATGTAAATAAACAAGAATCAAACAAGAAACACAGTCTCCAAACTGCAATAAATAATACCTCGGGATCCACTATGTGTAGAATTGTTTTTTAATGAGTGAGAATTAAAGACATTAATCGCAACACGTAATATTTGACCCTGCAAAACTTAGTTGTTGTTGTTGTCGGTTCCTATAGTAAATAAATACCATGAAAAGGTTTGGTGCCATTGCCTCCATCGAGGTTGGATATCTTCTTTTTACATATAAAACAACCCAAGAAAGATATACAGCACAAAGAGAGGAAATAACACCCAGGGCACCGGTGGGAATCGAACCCACTACCTCCGGCATTTGAAGCGAAGATTCTACTGCAGAGCCACGGAAGCCCCTTCAAAACTTAGTGCTGAAGATATAAAACTTTCTCTTATAGTTTTGAAATTTTCGGACAGATTTGCGACAGTTCATTGGATATTATTTATTCACTTATTTTCTCACACAGCTTTACTCAGAGACCTAACTAGACTATAACTTTTGATTTTTATTAATATGTTCTTCATTAAAAAGAAGCTTTAATGTTGGCGTTTTTTTTTTTTTTTTTTTGTATTTATTCTTTAGAAACGTACCTGTGTCTACAATAACTTATAGTAGAAGTGAATATTTTCCATCAAGGACTTCTCTTTAAAAAATAAGCACATATTCTTGAAGGTTAAAGTTTTGAAATCCTATGCTCTTTTACGGATTCCCCCCCCCCCTTCTTCCACTTTTTTTTAACTATATATATATATATATATATATATATATATATATATATATATATATATATATATATATATATATATATATATATACTTGTTGTTTGAGCACCCCACTGATTGCCAAAACTCGGCACCACTGTATGCGATACTGCACGAATACAACTCTACAATATTCATTCAGGGCTGTAGGTGAGGGGGGGGGGGGTTTAAGGGTTCAAACCTCCACTAAAAAAACTCAAAACTGTTCCAAAAATCCTTTTGAATATATATATATATATATATATATATATATATATATATTTTTTTTTTTTTTTTTTTTTTTTTGAGAGAGAGAGAGAGAAATATTACTGAACCCCGATTTTACGTTTCTCAAGGGACTGGGTTAAAAAACGTAAAATATGGGAAATACATAGCAGCAAAACTGATGGGATCCGATGAAAAAACGTTAAATGCAGGGAAAACGTAGGTTCGGGGGAACGTAAAATCGGGGTTCCACTGTATTATCATTTGCAAAATGAAATTATTGTTGTTAAAAAATTGTAAAAACTCTTGCTGCATCTCTGTCTTCTTGTGAGAAACGTCAGTTGTTTTATGAGCCATCAGATTGAAGCAATTTTGGCCTTTTCACAAATGTAAATTTCGCGATTTTTCATTAATAGAGTTCTGTATTGTTAAATTTCTGAAGTGGACTTTAGATGTTTTTGATTACGGCATCGTCAAAAGAAATTCTAAATCTTAATAAAAAAATTTCCATCACTGTCATTGTAACTCATTCTCATTCATCACTTTTCGAAAATCATGAGCCCCTCTGAGTGAAATTTCTTGAATTTTTTGCAAATTTTTTTTTTCTATATTAGATTAAAATTTTAGTTATGCAAGATGGAGCGTTCTCGGGACCTGTGAAATGTCGAATTGTTGTTCAGGTGATCGAAAATTGAAGTTGCTCAACCTGCACATTTGCTTTGCTGCAAGTCACACGTCCGGTAGTTCGCGTACAGGAGATGAGCTTCCGTGTTCAAGTAGAGATTGAAACTGAAATCTTCCTTAGAGGAAATCAAGACGCCTATCCATGATTCTTCAAACTTAGCTAGTTTAAACAACAAAAATCACTTACGCTAATTATCTTTTCCTACAGTTAATGTAACAAATATCACGAGTTGAAGATTTAGTTCAAAATGTACTGTCAAACTATTCTTCAGAGACCATTTATATTACCGCTTGTGAACTTCTCAATTTTTAAACGAAGAAAAAACTTCTATATAGTCGTAAAATTGAAGTTAAAAATAAATAATTAAAACATAGAGTAGTGTAAAATCAAAGAAAAAGAAACGAGACTCTAAAACAGTCAATGGATGATCAAATTGATGCGTTCTAAAAGGAATAAAATGATTTGGTTACCGATTTTTTCATTCATATATGCACCTGTATTTTTGTATCTAAATATATAACTATTAGCAAAACCAAAATTTACCTTTTACGAAAGGGTTGTTCAAATACAAAAAAAAAAGTACAAAAATTGGTAGTTGTGCTAAAATTAAGACTTTTGGAAAGAGAGGACCAGAAGTATAGGTTTTGACACAGCTGTTCAATGTGTCTGTTCAGACTACAGTTGCCTATACAACATAGTTGCCTCCCCCCCTCAACTCCCTTCGGTTCACCCCTGTCTATAACAATACTTATGTAAAATATGGTTACCTATCGATAACTCGAAGCCCCAAGGGACCAGTTAATACCTTCGAGTTATTGGTAGTTTGAATTATGGGAAGTTCCCATAGCCTTCTTAATAGCTTGGGACCCATTGAAAACTCTGAGATATAGGAATATTCGAGTTTTAGGCATCGAGTTATCGAGAGTTGACTACACAGTGGCGTTCCTGGCCCTACTGTGACCCGGCCATTAACTTGCGGAGATCGCCCCCTCCCCCCCCCCCACCTCCACTGTTTGAAAAAAAAAGTTTGATGTTTTATGTATACATAAAGTTCGTACAATTTTCAGAGACCTTTTTGTGGGGTAGCGAAAATTTGAATTAAAAGACAAGAATAAATTACGAATCACGAATGCATTTTGTATAAAATTTGGTCCATGGCGCACATGTAATCGCCCCTCCCCGCAATATTGTGCTCTATTTTCGCGGTAATTTGTTAGGTTAAACATAATTTAAGATATATTAGGGGAAAATGTTCGTATTTATGTATTTTAAACTTTTTTATAAACCATTCAATCCATTTGGGTGTGGACCCCCCCCCCCCGCCCCGCGAAGGGATGCCACCCAGCCACCCTCCTCGCCCTAACTCCCGTAGTGACGCTACTAGTACATAGTATGTGAGAAAATTATAAGATGAAAATGATGCAAATCTAGAAAATACCTGAACGCAACCTAGGAAGAAGTTATAACGCTTTCAATAAATCACTACAAGGAAGCTGAAGAGCATCCCAAACCATTTCCCCTAATCCCCCCATATTGACTTAACAGATATATCAAAGATAAAGAAGCCAATTATGGTAACCCCAAACGCAATCCTACACAACCAAACCAACCCATCCCTAAGCGCACGAGAGAACACGTGCGTAACCACCGTTCGCATCCTAACTCTCTCACTCAGACACTTTATTTCTATTCCCTCAAAACAGGTCCCGGCGCCTCATCATTGGCCTGACGCTCACCACGTGACGGGGGTGGTCACTGGTGGCATGGGACAGCATGATCCAGGAGCTCTACACTCGTCTAACAAATCTGCACCTAATCAAACTAGAGACCACTACTTCCTCGTCATGCCGACCGACAGGTCCTCTTCACCTTATACCGATACCAGTCGCTTCGCTGGACGAAAGGATTGCGACTCTGAAGATCCTCCTCGGATCATAGTTGATGATGACTCGAGGACCCTGGATGAAAGCTGTTTCCAAGACAAAAAGATGAGGGAAGAGGAGAAAGAGATCTTCTGTCTTTCCAGGAGTTTGTACCCGGATGGGAGCAGTTCCAACTCTTTTCCTTCAACCCCACAAAATTATTTCATACCTGTAAAATCGCACAGCCCCAGCCATGGATCCGCACCGGATTTCTCAGTATCTTTTAAGCATCTATTTCAGCGTTCTACTGGAACCCCAGCCTTTGATCCTTCGCAATTCTCAAGCAGTAAGGAAGGAAACACTGACAAGAACCCTGTTTCCGATAACGTGGATGTGTCTTCGCACCCCCCAAGAGACTTATCAGTGAACTGTACACAAAAGACTATCTATCCTTGGATGGTTGACACCAAGAATGTCAAGAAGTGTAACAAATCCCGAGTTCCAACCGGAGAAAGGAAACTAGGTCCCGGTAAGTTTGAAGATTTTTTCCTCTATTATTGGATTGAATCAATTGAAAGTATGCATCTAATTGATATTTCTGAAATCAATTAGAGTAGTATCATTTTCCGTTTATTCAACAGTGCCTAAAAATTTAATACAGCTAAGTATTCGCGTAGTTTATCACGAGTCTTATTTCATAAAAAATGTAAAATAATTTTAATTATGTATAATGGATTCGTGAATGAAATTTAATAATGTGTTCATATGTGTAAATATTTAGTTTGAAAAAAAAAATAAAAATCAGTTACGGAATCTGTATGGAATGTATAAAACTAAACTGATTCCAAAATATATAGAAGGTAATTATTTAAGCATGGCTCTATACTTTTCCATGCCTGTAAAAATAAATAAAAAAAAAACCGCATTTTTCAATAACTGATTTTTATTTATTTATTTTTTAATTGATTCACTATTCTTTGTTGTATATCACAGCCGATATAGAATAAATTTGCCTTCACAGAAGCAAAACTTAACAAAAGAAAGGCTCTTGTAATATTAAGTTTTGAAATTTATGCATATATTTAAAAAATATTTCCATTACTTTATACTACTTAGATCATCAATTTCCATTCACTGTACAATTTTTCGGGTAACATTTATATTTTTTTTCGTAATAAATTGAAAAATTTTAGTGTCGTTAAAATTTAAGTTTGAGGGATTATATAGATTTAAAATTGAATGAATAATGGATATTCTATCGTCTCTAATATGTAGCAAACAAGAAGCATATAATATTATTAAAAATATGCATCATTTTGCAAAAATTATTGAAATTAATTTGAAATGTACTTCTTTCAATAGCAATTATTTGTTACAAATTAATTTTGCTTAGAAAGCTTACTTTTCAAATACAGTGAAATCCTGTTTCAATGAATACCATTACAACGGAATATCCGTTTTAACGAAATAACTTTTGAGCCACGATTTAATTTCCATGACATTGCTTGAATTCTATTAATAAGAAATTTTCGCTACAACGAACAAAATTTCGGGCCCCGACAGTTTGTTGTAAAGGGGTTTCACTATAAATACTTTTTAAAATAAAACTACATATACTTGTGAACACGCCCTAGAGGTTATGCTTCTTAAATTCATAATTTTCTTATAAATTTGTAATTTGATTGAGTTTTTAGCAAAGATGAGATAGTAAAATTTGATATCTAAGGGCTTTTAACGAATTACACGGAAAAATTAGCTTTGGTGAAAGAAATACCATGAATTCTTACATTAGAATGATTAGATGAATATTTTGAGTACATACCCTTATTTGAAAATATGGTCTGTGGTTATAAAAAAGAGCTCATGCAAATGGAAAAGTAATTCCTTCTTGGAGACTAAAAACTTAAATTGTAATAATAACGTCTAAAAGGAATGCAAAAATATAATATGAAAGTAGCGTGAGGTGATAAGAAAACTCTTTGCATAAAATAGTATTTAAAAATTTAAAGATATTTTATGTTTTTTTTTTGAGGGACAGAAAGCTTAAATTGCATTAACAATAACAGAATGGAATGTGAAAAGATAAACAAAAACACGCAACGAAAATTTCTGACATAATGGACGCACTGCTGTAGCTGTAAAAAAATGTTTTTGGGGGAGCTCATCTTGGGGTTTGGGGGGTGGGGTCAACGGCCTCACAAAAAGAAAAGTTGGTTGGAAACCAAGTTAAAAAAAAAAAAAATCGAGGAGTACGGCGTCCCCCCCTTCCCCTCCAACTACAGCACTGGTGGAGAAAACTATTTTAAATACTTTCACCTTTTAATTTGTATGCATAATATTTTTGTAACATGGTATACAGCACTTCAAAACTTAACGTAACTGCAAAATACTTCTGTCCTAATTACTTTCATTGCATTTGGAAATTTCACTCACATCGCACGAAAAAAAATATACGTTGAAAAACAAAAATGTGCAAAGTACATGTATAGAAAAAGCATATATGCCACTTATATGAATAATATTAATAATTGTAATATTGCTGACAAATATTAAATGGGGATATTTAATTTAAAAAAAATAGAAATCAGTTATTAAATCTGTATGGAATGTGTGAAACGTAAAATCTAATCCCAAAATGGATAAAAGGTGGTACTTTAGGCATGGCTCTATACTTTTCCATACTTGCAGAAAATAACGCATTTACAAACCCTGATTTTTATTTATTTTTTAACTGACAATTTTTGTTGAATATCACAGCCAATATTACTGATAGTATTATTCAATACTGATATTTAATGAAAATAGTAATATCAGTCATAGAATTTGTATAAAATGTATAAAACTGAATCTCATTGGAATGCGGATAAAATTCGGATAATTAAGCTTGGCTCCATATTTTTCTATACCAGTAGAAAAAAAACCCTATAACTGTATTTTATTATTTTTAAAAATTAACAATCGGTATTGAATATTATAGTTACTGATGTCAATAATAGACTGTAATATTCACCAATGGTACTTAATTAGAAAAATATTAAAAAGCAGTCGCTAAATCTGATTGAAATGTATGAAAACCTGATCGGAATATGTGGATGAAATTGGATAATTTAGGCTTGGATTGATGTTTCTCAATACCTTCAGAAAAGACGTATTTCCTATAAATAATTTTTATTTATTTATTTTAGTTAACTATTGAATTGAATACCGCAGTTAGAATTAAATAATTTAATAGTAATAATGAATTCAATATTTAATACTGATATTTCATAAAAAATAATAAAAATTAGTCATACAATCTGTATGAAATGCATGAAATTCAGTCTGATCAGACTATGGATAAAAGGTGATAATTTAGGCATTATTCTAAATTTTTCAGTATCTGTAGACAAGTAGAAAAATGCAAAACCTATCAGAAGTTGCCTTTCAATTTTCAAAAGTCTTTTAAAATTTCACATTTTTTAAAAATATTGTTATAGAAACTCATATATTATAAAATCATAAAGTTTTTGCTTTACACTACGGATCGAATCAAGATAAAAGAAAAAAAAAAAAACTTTTTTGAGATTCAAACTCTTTAAGTTCAAGTTAACAATAGATTTAATTACCTAAAAATTTCAAAACATTGATGAAGTTTGCGAAGCGCTCTAAAAAGAGCAAATGTTTATTTCAAAATACGGACTAGCTCACCAATTTTTTCCTTCCGTTTGTAGCGCAATTTACAGTTGTAATTCAAAAAAGTATGACAGGAATATAAAACTAATGTTCGGCGGAGGGGGATGCAGGAACGAATCCAGAAATTTTTGTAAGGAGGGGTCAAATGCCAATCTTTCCAAGGGTAATGACAATCGCCCTCATATGTTAAGAATCACACGCCCCAAATGAGACCAAAACTCTTTCAAATCCACTCCCTCCCCCCAAAAATTTTCAATGACGCAACCTACACTATGGGCTCATATTCCTTCAAATATTTATCAAAAGTCTACTTCTTTAGCTGGTCACGTTATTCTAAGCTTTGAATATATGAGATTACAGTTATAAAATAGTAAAAAAATCAAGCACAACACAAGCACACACATACGGGATTTAAAGTGGAAGAAAGCTCTGAACAACGCTAAGCTCATTAGAGATTATTGTTTTTTTGAAAATGAACAAAAAACTCAAACTAACAATAGCTCAGTAATCGGATATAGCCAGTGCTTTAAATTATGACGCGTTGAGAAAAAATACCTTACTGATACAGAACCAAGCAAAACAAAAAAAAAAAAAAGATTAGCACTGATTCCATGTACTATTTTTTCGGATCTAAAAAATTAAAGTTTAATAATAACCATAATAAAATTCTTCTGACTGGGTAGTCGGCTGGTCCTTTGAACCTCCCCTGAATCCACCCTTGGGGGGGGGGATGAAAGTAGGGGTCCTGAGATGAGAAAATGTGTGATCGGTGTGTCTGTCGCACCTTCAATTCCGGCGAAAATAATCTAGGTAAAAGTGCGATTTAAAAAAAATCCTGTTCGAAAGATATCGGCAAAAACACATCATTCTTCCATCACTCTATTTATTTGTTTTAAATAGTTTTCAAAAGTTAGAAAAAGGGTCAAGGTATTAACACCTAAGGATGAACTATACAAATTCAGATGCAACAGTTGTAGATTTACCTTGAAAAGACATCTAAAAAATGTTGACCTTTTAAACTAAAATTTTGTGAAAAAGTTTTTTCTCGAAAAGTTTAAGTTGCATACCAAATTAAATTGCATATATATATATATATATATATATATATATATATATATATATATATATATATATATATATATATATATATTTTAATGAGCAACTTTACAATTCTGTATCTCCCATTTCCAACATTTTAAAATACTGCCGGCAATTTAGAAAGAGTGCTTTAAACAAATTTCAAATATTTATTACTCATCAGTTATGAATGATGGATTGGAAAAAATATGCATATACAAATATATATATATATATATATATATATGTCAAAGTGTAAGGTTTTAGCAAGTTTCATGAAAACTTAATATAGTCCGGTTAATGCCTAGGTTAATTTGATATGAAATGTCCCTTGAGAAAAAGAAGTATTTCACTAAAGATATACAAACATGTTGAAATTAAATGTGGTGCATCATCACATTTAGTTTCAACAATAAACCGGCTGAATTTAAACATACAGTGGCTCCCAAAAGTATTCGCACACCTACGACTTTCAACGAAATAGGCCCCAATCCATTGGTTAGATTTAATATTTCGGAATAGGTATTTAATTATAAGATCTATGATCAATTTTTAACAAAACTACATGAAAAGTTTTTAAAAAATATTAAAAAATATTTTTTTAAAAATCAAAAATCAAAAAGTGCCGGAAATTTTATCTCACAAAAGTCTTCGTACACTTTATAAAATATATATATATTATTGAATAATCTAACTTTTGATTAAGTTATTAATTAGTAGAATATCATACAGTATTCATAACACCTTTTAAACGTCTGGGAACAGATTTAATTCTTTTTCTTTCTTTTTTTTGCGTAATTTCTGAGTAAGTGTTCAACCACACTTCGAGCCTTACTGTTTTTAGCTCGATTTTCGTTTTAAAGCCCTATTTTCGTAATCTAGCCTCCAGATATCTCTAAATACGTTACATTAAATTAAAATCTGGAGATTAAGGGGGTATTTTCTAAACTTTAGGACAATTTTCGAGGCACTAGACGCAAACGTTGAAAACCGTGTGCTTCTTATCGGTATCTTGATAAAAAACAAAGTTGTTTCCAATAACCAAATTTTTGGCTAAGAGTTCAAAATTGTTTTTTAAAATATTTAAAGGAACAGCATGATTCATTATTTCATCAAAAAATTACAAATTACCAAGTCCCGATGCTGATATGCACCCTCACACTATAACACCTCCACCGTCCTGATTATCTGATCCAAATAAGTTCTTAAAATTAAGTTCCAAATTTTTTCTTCTACTTACAGTTATACAACAATTGATCCAAAAATGTTGAATTAATTTTTATCTGTAAGTAAGACGTGATTCTAAAACGATTTTAGCTTATTTATCATTAATTTTGTGACGAAAAGCATAAGCTTTCTGTTTTTCGCACGACCAAGAAAACTTCTGCGGGAAGAGGTCCCAGTTAATCCAGCTAATCAGAGAACTTGGCGAACAATTTTAGACGAAAACTAAATGTAAAATGTTTCATTTAACTCTGCAGAAACTTTTACAGCACTCAAATGTGTATTTTTCATGAATTTTTTAACTTTAAATCTCATATCACGTTTTGCCAACTTTGCCGGTTGACCTTTTCTTCCCTTGTTTTCGGTCCGATTCCTTTCTTTAAAGCATTTTATCAAGCACTTTACTATACACTGTTAAAACTACAGGATGCATTCGGCACCTTTCAGGGGAGAAACGCTTGTTCACCGGCGGCACCCAATACGGAGCCGAAATCGTACCTCTAAATAGGGTGAAAAACAGGCACCTTTTAAAACTAGACAGCCGGAGTGAAAAAAAGGAACCTTCGGAGAGAGAAATGGCACCTTTACTATAGATCCTTCTCTCCCCTCCCCCGTATTGTGTGCGTTTTTGAATACAGTTGTGTATTTTTTTTTCTTTTTTTAAGTTTTGTTTTGATTTATGATATTCTACGTTTTGGACATTTTCACATTGAACTCGGTATTGGGAATGATTAAAACATGTAATTACAGCATTTGATCATATTTCAGAGCTTTCAACATAGTTAAGAAGTGCTCATAGCTTTAATTCATCTGATCGTGCTCTAACTCAGTGTTTCTCAACCTCTTTTGACCACCGGAAGCGGTAAAAGCAAATGAAAAACTTTGCGGACCGGTGAAATCTTTATCGTTTTCTTAAAAATTCATAAAATAAATAATATGAATAATAACTCTGGGGCCGTTAAAAAACATGTGAAAAAATTCAGGGTTCTGATGGTTTTTTTTTAACAAAAAGTAATGTTAAAAATTAATAAAACAATAAATATCTACCCCTCCACTTGGTATCAAAGATCTGTCACAAATACGGTATAATTTAAAAACGAGTAATTATTTAAAACATGTGAGAAATTATACATTTACTAAAACATGACGTTATTCCGAAAATGAAGCATAGCTGTACTAATGGATTATTTACATGATGAGCCAAAAATATTCAGGGATATTACAATTACGGAAGAACAAAATCGTTTCATAAACGTTAATCAAGAATAACAAAATAAAATGCACATAAAGTTTTTCAACCAGTTAAATAAAAAACCAAAAGGAATTTCTAACGCTATCGAGCATCAACCGCTAACAGGAAATCAGAAAATGATTCTAACACTTGAATGAGAAAGCCAAAAGAAAAAGAGCTAGACTGAGAGAGATTTTTTTTTTCTCGCTAGCTTTCTGTTATAATTACGAAGCGCAAGAAACATTTTTATTAAGGTTCTTTTGGTGATTAATAAAAGCTGCTTATCGAGTATTCAAGAAAGTAATGACAGATATTTTTAGTAGCGTTTTGAATGATTTAAATTTCACGATAGTAACGGTAAACGAGAACTAGAAGACTAACGGTTACTGAAAAGCAATAAATGCACTTTTAAACACTTAACTATGTTTGAAAGCCCTAAAAGATACAAAGTGATCAAAAGCTGTACTTACTTGTAATTTCGGATAATTAATCCTAGAAAAGTTGTGTTTTAATCCAATAGTGAACTTCATTCAATGTGAGAGACACACAAACGCAATCATTATTTGTCCGCCATATTGAGGTGGTTGAATGTATGTCTAAGGCAAAAAGCGCATGCGCAATGAGTCTTTCTGCGATTGCATGCTGTTTTGGCTCCTCTGCTCTACACTGTAAAAAAAATTCGGAAACGTTTCTGAGTATATCGTGCAGCTGCGGTTCATGAAATTTTCAAAAACGTTTCTGAGTATTTCGGAATCCTCTTTCTGTAATGTCCGGAAACGTGTCTGAGTATTTCGGAATCCTCTTTCTGTAATGTCCAGAAACGTGTCTGAGTATTTCGGAATCCTCTTTCTATAATTTCCAGAAATGTTTCTGAGTATTTTGGAATCCTCTTTCTGTAATTTTCAGAAACGTTTCTGAGTATTTCGGAATCCTCTTTCCGTAATTTCCAGAAATGTTTCTGAGTATTCTGTGCAGCTGTGGTTCATGAAAGTTTCGAAAACGTTTCCGAGTATTTCGGAATTCTCCAAACAATTTTCAAAAACGTTTCTGAGAATTTCGGAATCCTTTTTCCGTGATTTTTTCTAAAAAATAATTCTTTTTTAATAGTATTGCATGCCATATCAGTTTCAATTCTTTCATATCTAAGAGCAATGAAACAAGCAATTTTAGAATCATTCGTGGATTTTTTTTTCTGAATTTCTAATGACAAATAGCATGGTTAACAGCATAACATATGCACAGTTATAAATTTTTGAAAATTTATGAAATAATATAGTAGTTTCATTCATAATCACAAAATCGTCGGGGGAGGGAAGGGGAGTACTTTCTCAGAAGTGGGATTGTTTGTTAAACAATATTAAACTTCAGTTTTTCTCTCAATATTTTCAAGACAAAATTATCAACATATTGTATTTTTAATGCAGAACTTAAAAACATATCTTGTATCAAACTTGATAGCTTTTATTTTCGGATAAAATTTGACAAAACTTACCTACACTTTTCGTTCCGAAATTCGTTCACGTCAAGTCAATTTCTTTGACGAACAAAGTGTACCGAAAAGTACCAACAGAGAAATTGATGAATTTAAATATGACACCAAAGTCCCCCTGCTGGAACCATTCGGGTTTATTCCTCTGTTCTTGCCCTTTTCCAGTTTATCACAAATATAGATACTTAATCAAAATAGGTTACTGATTTAGAGTGTGCGCAAAATGCATTATATATTTTATTTATTAAAACATTGAACGCTATCACATGCTTATTCCATTTCATATATACGAGAGTTCCCTCCCCCCCCCCCACACCATAAGAGTGATGGTGCACCCATAAAATGATATAAAGCGCCCCCCACCTTAAAAAAAGCAACCTCTTGAAAATGTCAATGGCACAATCTTTTAAAACGATGACATGAAATAATATTACTTTTTATTTCAGCATGTAAATGCAGCTGTTCCATTTTTGCCACTGACTCATTCCTCCTGACTGTCCTACATTAAACTAGTATATCCACGAAGGAAATGTTATTTTCGGAACTAATGTCAAGGAATTTTTTAATTGTTAACCACATTTAACAAAATGAATAAGCAGATGAATTAATTTCATAACTATGTTCTTACTAATAGATAACATGGTCATTTTCTAATGGTATAAATATTTTTAAATGAATGAATAAGTTATAATAAAAAAAGATAAATTATACCGGCACATTTTTTGTGAAGCATATTACAATACTAGAAAATATTTGCATTACCATATTTCTAATGAATTAAACAATTGATTTTTTTTCTTTTTGAACCAAAATGTATGTACATCCAAGTATTTCGAAATAACTTTTCTGTGATTGCTTCTCAAATATAAATCTTACTTCTTTTGCGTAATTAATCAGTTTCAGTTGGTTACAACAAATAGTACACCGCGCACATAGGTATGTAGGATAACTTTAAATTAATTCGATAAACCCAAAAACAGTTACAATTGGAGCCTCATCAAATGCAAATCAACAAAAATATAAATGTATATAACAACATGTTTTAAAATATTCATTAATACTTACAAGTGAACATAAGCAAAAGAAAATCTAAGTACCTCCATTACAACTGAATAAGTAATCCAAAGGGTTTCGTTTCATTAAGTATAAACACGGGTGTTAAAACTATTCACGCTTGAACACACAATATATATCTAATTATGGTCGCATTGGAAATTGTAAAGAAGCAAATGGTTATTAACTAACTTAATAGCTGCGTACATCGTCTAAAAAATCAAGGGCAGTCCAAAATGCAAAGGCGTAAAATTAGTTTCGACACATTTTACTACTCTCTAGACATGAAATACCAAGCAATCCAATGCTACACAGTTGCTGACTGCAGCAACCATAGATAAGAAAAAAAGAAGTTCTCGTTATTTCCGACTCATTGGCGCCTGTGTTGGAAGGATGAAATAGGTTTCGAAGCGTTGCGTCATCACTTCCGCTTCTAGATATCTTGAAATAACAAAAAGCTTTCTGAATATTGAGGAGTTCGCTATTGGATGAAGGATTCCTACTATTTCGGAAACGTTTCCGATATATCCAGAAACGTTTCCGAAATTTGTTACAGTGTATTTTCTGGCCTGCATTGCTCCTTCAGGCACTATGCTTTCACCTTAGAGGGAATATTTTCACTCGTCTGGAACCCCTGGTTATAACAGTGTACAAACAAATAAATTAACTAATTCAGAGACATTTCAAACCAATTTACCACTACTGTGGGGGAAAAAAATCAAATTTTGAATGGTGTTTGTGGTTTTTTACGAATACCAGCCGTTTTACAGTAATAAACACAATATTAAGGAATAAATAGACAAAAAAATTAAAGCCGAATGACTTATAAGGGTCAACACAATGAAAAAATATAAATAAAACGGCATGTGATCATTTTAATCATGCATTTATTCGAAAATATTTGAGTGTACGATGACTTTTGTGGCGTGTTATTTCTCTGTCTCTTCGTTTTCTGACCCATTTCAAAAAGAAGATCCGTCAATATTTTGAAAAAACCAATGGGTTGCATTGAGAATGACATAGAAATCATGTGAAAAAATATTGGAATTCATATTCGAATTCAGTTTTGAGTTATTTTGGTTTTACTAAAAAATTTCAAAGTGTACGAACACTTTTGGGAGCCACTGGTATATATCAGCACTGTAGTGAAGGTTTCGTGTAGCGTTATGCCTAATTGAATTTCAAGCCAAGCGGTCTATACTGAGAAAAAGGTTTTTTCTTCGAAACCGAAAAATCCAGTCATTGTTACGGCTGAACAGTTAAATACTGACACTGAACAATTAGATATTTCCACTGAGGAATTATTTCCACGCGTTATTATTATTATTATTATTATTATTTATTATTATTTTATTTTACTTTATTATTTTACGGAGATAATCAAATCTCACATTGAAAAGCACACATTTTCTTCAACATTTTTCACATTTTAAAGATTTTCGTGTGTGTGTGAGTTTTTCCCCCAAACTGTACTTAAAAATATATATATTTAACAATTTCAAAAAAATAAATAAATAAAATAATAATTTGAATTTTGACATCTTGAATTTAAATTATGTTTTTCGCAATCACGAGTGTGTGTGTGTATGTAGGCGTGTGTGGGGAGTATGTGTGTTTGTTTGTAGGGGGTATGTGTGTGTAGGCATGTGTGTTTGTGTCTGCGTGCAGGTGTGTGGGTAGTTGTGTGTATGAGCGTTTGTGTGTGTGGGGGGGGGGGGGGAATGTGTATGTGTGTGTAGGCAAATGTGTTTGTGTCTGTGTGCAGGCATGAGTGTGTGGGTAGTTGTGTGTAGGTGTGTGTGTGTAGGTGTCTGTATGTGTGTGTATGTGTTTGTGTATGTATGTGTGTGTAGTTGTATGTATGTGTGTGTGTACGTGCGTGTATGTATGTGTGTGTGTACGTGCGTGTATGTATGTGTGTGTGTACGTGCGTGTATGTATGCGTGTAAGTGTAGGATATTGACGCAACCTGGAGACTTTGCTCGCTAGAGGAGCAGCATCGTGAGGCGGCCGGTTGACAGGGGTGCTGCAGAGGGTGCTGGTGGGAAAACAAAATGATAGCACATCAAAACAGTCAAATGAAAGCAATGAGCAATCGTGATTGCTCAAAAAAAAAATTAAAAATGTATCTAAAATTGTAATTTTATGAAACTTTATCGCTTTTGCGAAACCTCAAGATGGAACGCAATATTTTTTATATTTTTCAAACTTTACACCGAAAGGTAGTGGTGGCTTTGGGGGTGGAGGGGGGGGGGGGCAACCGCCACCTCACTCTTTTTATGGTTTATTGATTTATTTTATTTTTCAATTTAGGAATCAAACCTAGAAATTATAAAAAAAAAGCAGAAATGTCAAAATTTTTATAACATAATTATTTGTTTACTTTGTATATCTGATTACAAAACATTGTTTAGCACAAGCAGTAACTTTTAGTTTAAGTATTCATTGTTTAGATATTAGTAAATCAATCGTTTTACTTAAAAACAGGCCATACTTGTTCAATGAAATTATTACCAAGTTAATTACCTGGGGTAAGTCTAATTCATGTCTAAGTGTTTCTTCGGAGAAAGTTATTGTGTACAAAATTCATCAAAATCTTAATAAAAACGTGAGTTAAGTTGCTAGATTTATATCAATTTCCACTCATCTGTTCTCAAAACCAGCCTTAACAAAATTTTGTACTTGTTGCTCTTTCCTTTTTGTTTTGCTACCACGAAAGTACTATGACTTTTATCTGCAGCTTCTTTTTTTTTTTGTTTTTTTTTCCCCTTCTCCCCCCCCCCCCAAACTTTTCAGTCCCAATCGCCGACTCTGCCGAAAGACAACTTTTCCACGCTATCGTAAATTAAAATTCAAAACTTAATTTTTTCGTTCCATCCTAGTGGGCATGCTGAAGTTTATGGGTGTCACTCCCGTACGAGTGACGCCCGAAGCGGGTAACACCTCACCACTCACCACTCACTTATAGCTACAAAACTTCTTAGGGTTCATAATAGTCTTTACATGCATAAGTCTTGCTGGGATTTTCCAATCCGTGAAAATGCTCCATGACTTTTATAAAGGAGTGAAATTCCTTTTGAAGGAGTGGAATATGTAGCCATAAAAGTTAAAACCATCAATTCAAAAAAATAAATAAACAAATAAGTAAAAAAATAAAAATAAATAAATTAATAAAAAATAAAAAACGAGGTTTCTAATGATGAAGTAAAAAAGACATTGAAGAAAGAGATGATCACTATGTTGATTTTTAACATTTACAATGTTCGGAATTTGCATTTGAAAATTTTTGCATTCAAAAAATAGTAGTTTTCTTGTATAAATTTTTATTTAAAATACAAGGCATGAAAATGCTCTTCATTACATTTTTGGTGCTTATTTCTGATTTTCAATGCGTGGTATACGCTTGCAGAAATGTTAGAAAATATTTCTGCATGTAGGGCAAAGTGAAAATACACTAGGGCAAGGTGAAATAACGGGGCAAAGTGAAATGGTGAAATATTTACTCTGTTTTTAGCTTTACCAATCCGGCAATATTTTAAATATGTAGTAAGATATGTAGTCTATTCCAGTCAGGGAAAAGTTTTCAAAGCACAGGATAGTGCAAGCAATTTTCAAAAATTTATACTGATATTGTAATATTTTGTTGTAAGTCGAAAACGGTTTTTGTTATTATAAAATGACAAAGTTTTTGTTTTTAACATTTTTTGTTAATATTTTTGAGACTTACTAATGTTCGGTACAGTATTCATTTAATTAAACTTAATGACAGTTTAAATTTAAATTGTATGGAAAAGTGTCATTCTGTCACCTAATTGAAAAACTTCGAAAACAATTTGATGATTTTAACTTTTATTTAATTAATTAATAATGAAAAATTACATCATTTAAAATTCTTTTTTATACAAACTTTAACAAACTTTTAAAAAAATATCTAGAATTTCTAAAAAAAAACATTTTCATCTTTCATAACAATTCTGAATTTTTTACACTACAACCTATTATGAATCACTTTTATATAGCCTCAAGCAGAACTACGCTTTAAACTATACACATAATGTTTTTATCTAAAATGTGTTGTTAATTTACAATCCTTTTGTGCTCGGGAACAGAAATTACAATAAAAATTTTTAAATAAAGAAATAGATCCGACTTCAAAAACTGCTGCTGGAAATTGCTCTAAAATGTAAAAAATGATTTCATTTCTTTGAACAACATCTATAGTCCTTTTTGAACATAATTTTTGAAGTCGGTGCAAAAATGATAGGGAAAATGATGTGTCACCATTTCTTATTTACATTTTTCATGAAAATTAGTCAAAATTTAAACAAAACAATTATATTGATACACAAATATATGCGAATTCTATTCAAGAACCTAGGTCTATTAAAATTTACATTTGTAATTGAATTATGTTTAAGTATGATTTTATCGGCTGCTTTTGCGCCGAATTCAAAAATTATATTCAAAAAGGACTACAGATGTTGTTCAAAGAATGAAATTATTTTTTACTTTTTAGAGCAATTTCCAGCTGTAGTTTTTGAAGTCGGTTCTATTTTATCATTTTAAAAATTTTATTTCTTTCTCTTTAATGTAAATATATTTATTTCAAAAATAGTATGTCACCATCACTAAACTTCACCCTATATTTCATACAAATCCTGAATATAAAGAATTTTAAACGACTGGCACTAAAAACTAATCTTAATAACAAATACCAGAGATTAAGAGGTCCACACTACCGTTGGCAAATAAAGGGCAGTAACTGCAATTTATTTATTTTTTGTTTATTATACAGTGGCTCCCAAAAGTGTTCGTACACCTACGACTTTCAGCGAAATTGGCCCCTATCCGTTGGTTAGAATTAATATTTCGGAACAGGTATTTAATTATAAGATCTATGATCAGTTTTTAACAAAACTACATGAAAAGTTTTTAGAAAATGTTAAAACTTAATTTTTTAAAAGTAAAAAACCAAAAATGTGCCGGAAATTTTATCTCACAAAAGCCTTCGTACACTTTAAAAAATGTCTATATATTATTGAATAATCTAACTTTTTTTTAAGTTATTATTTAGCAGAATAGTATGCAGTATCAACAACACCTTTTAAATGCCTGGGAATAAATTTCATTCTTTTTCCTTTCTTTTTTTGCGTAATTTCTAAGTAAGTGTTCAACAATACTTTGAGTCTTACTGTTTCTAGCTCAATTTTCGTTTCAAAGCCGTATTTTCGTAATCTAGCCTCCAAATATCTAAATATGTTGCATTAAGTTCAAATCTGGAGATTGAGGGGGTATTTTCTAAACTTTAGGACAATTTTCGGGGCACTAGACGCAAACGTTGGATACCGTGTGCTTCTTATCGTTATCTTGATAAAAAACAAAGTTGTTTCCAATAACCAAATTTTTGGCTAAGAGTTCAAAATTGGGCTTTAAAATATTTAAAGGAACGGCATGATTCATTATTTCGTCAAAACATTCCAAACTACCAAGTCCTGATGCTGATATGCACCCTCACACTATAACACCTCCACCGTCCTGATTAACTGATCCAACTAAGTTCTTAGGATTAAGTTCCAAATTTTTTCTTCTACTTACAATTATACAACAATTTAACCAAAAATGTTGAATTCATTTTCATCTGTAAGTAAGACGTAATTGTAAAACATTTTAAGCATATTTATCATTGATTTTGTGACGAAAAGCGTAAGCTTTCTGTTTTTCGCACGACCTAGAAAATTTCAGCGGGAATAGATCCTATTTAATCCAGCCAATCACAGAACTTGGTGAACAATTTTAGGTGAAAATTGAATGTAAATATTTTCATTTAACTCTGCAGAAACATTTACAGCACTCAAATGTGTATTTTTCATAATATTTTTAATTTTAAATCTTCGATCACGCTTTGTTAACTTTGCCAGTTGACCTTTTCTTACCTTGTTTTCGGTTCGATTCTTTTCTTTAAAGCATTTAATCTAGCACTTTACTATGGAATGGTATAAATTATCTAATTTGAAAACATTTTAAACCAATTTACCGCTACCGTGAGGAAAAAAAAAATCAAATTTCGAATGGTGTTTGTTGTTTTTTACGAATATCAGCCATTTTAAAGTAATAAGCACAATATTAAGGAATAAACAAACAAAAAGTTAAAGCCAAATGACTTTTAAGGGTCAACACAATGCAAAAATATTAAATAAACGGCAAATTATACTTATTATCATGAATTTATTCGAAAATATTTGAGTGTTCGATGACTTTTGTGGCGTGTTAGTTCTCTGTCTCTTTCTTTTTTTGACTCAGTTCAAAAAGAAAATCCGTCAATATTTTAAAAAAAACTACTCTGTTGTATTTAGAATGACATAGGAATGATGTGAAAAAATATTGGACTTCATATTCGAATTCAGTTTCGCGTTATTTTGGATTTACTAAAAAATTTCAAGGTGTACGAACAATTTTGGGAGCCACTGTATATATATATATATATATATATATATATATATATATATATATTTGCATTTTGTCATCTATTGTACGTTAGCTTTGTTGGACAAACTAACTTATTTGGTTTCCGCTGAAAAAAACGTCTAATTCCAACATTTCCTAATGTTAGTACTGAATTCAACACACATTTCTTCAAATATCTCGAAAACCCATTTCTGCAGACACTGCCGTTTATCAGCCCACGGCAGTACACACGAGAGACATACAGGTCTGAAGTTCATTCATCGTGAGTTTTTATTTATTTTTTATTTTTTTGTAATACCCAACTCAGCATCAAAAAATCTGTGAGTGAACAACAAATCACCCCCCTTTTCCTACCCTTAGGGTAGAAATTTTTTTTTTTTCCAAATCTATATGGGACCAACTTCAGGGCATACCCTTTCCAATTAAAAAAGAATTATCAAAATCAGACTGTTCTGTAAAAAGCTATACGGTGGTCATACATAAAAAAAATAATAATATATATATATATTATATATATATTGTATTTATTTATTTGTTTGTATACGGGTCGACTTGAGAACCTCCTCCGCTTTTCCGTCAGTTAAAAAAGAGTCACAAATGAAGATAAAGTGGGGAAAAGTTATAAAGTTCCTTTCCTCGTGTTTCAAGCCATTACATTAATTAATAACTACATATCACTTTCACATTTGTATCTTGTTTATTCAATTAAATTATCTATGATCTAGAAACGAGAAGACTTTAGCCTAAGTGGCATGTTTATATACAATTTCGTTTTTAGGAAAAGTTTTATCTTATTGAAGACTTCATAATGTTCTTAATTTATTAATATTTTTAATTTGACAAAAGAATTTTAAAAACCTATAACCAAATAAATCAAGCGCACTAAATGCATTCTAAATCGTTAGTTAATTACTTTCACCCCAAACTACCTCTAAAATATTGGACACAAATGACAAAACAATAGTTTTATTCCAACAGGTGAAAAATTTTCTTTCGGTAAACAGTTTTTTTTTTTAAACATACTTTTAATTTCTTAAACGATAACTAGGTAGCCAGAAATGACATTAAATAATACATGAATTTTTTAAGATAAAACAAGACTCAATCCCTACAAAATATGCTACTTCATTTAAAAGTTTCTTTTCTGCAGAGAAGAACGTTCGTCGAACAATGAAATCTATTTTATAGCCAATTAGTGTTACCTATAGAACTTCATTACTCTTTTATTTTTTACATGGGATAGTATTTACGCAAAACCTGGGGACACACACAAAATGATGTGGATAACAGAATGTTAATGTATGAATAATGTCAAGAATATTGATATGTTACATATAGACAGTTATACTATAACATAATGCATATTATTTACTTTTATAACACTTTCATAGTATAATAAATTTGCTGAAAAGTTGACAAATGTATGTTGAGGACAGGGGACAGAAGTGTCTTTTCTCCTATATTTCATTAAAAAAATAAATAATTAACTCAAAATATGGCTGATACACATTTTTAATGCTCTTTGCGAGTACTTTAAATAAAACATGCCTTTAAATGATTAAAAAAAAAAAACTTAACTGAAAGGTATAGCATTAGGGGGCAAAAATTAACGAATTGAAAAAATAAATCATACACACACACATGAACACACTTAGAACGACAGAATGGGAAAGTGGGGCAAAACCGTACAGGTGGGTCAAATTGATCCTTTTCGTTTTTACGTAATTATCTGACGAAAAGAAAATCAATTGTTAAAATAACTGCTATAGAAACAGTTGAAGCAGTATTTAATACCTGTCTACCATTTAGCTTAGAAGTATATATCGCTCGTTTGGAAGACGAGTGCCCCAATAAGAAATTTTTAATTTTCTTTTTTTTTTTCGCTTAAAGGTCTTCAAAGGATGTTATCTTCTTTGGAAAATAATAGCAGCTTTTTTTTTTGTTCTAATATTAATCACTGGAGAGCACAGCAAGCTTACTTTTCTTAATGCAAATTGCCTGAAGAGTTCAACTTCAAACGCTTCTCCTGAAAAATTTCATTTCTTCGTATTGTGGCACTCTTCTTCCAAATGAGCGATATATATATTTTTTAACTTTTTTTCTGACTTTAAGGTGATACAGATCTGCTTTTGTATCAGAAAGACTAGTACTTTTGAATGCAGAAAGTAAATACATTAATTCACAGTATCTAGTATTATATTTTAGCTTAGTAGTGAAATTCCACGTTTTTTGCATTGTTTCCCTTGGTTATAATAGGCAAAATAATTAATAAAAATAACAATACACATCAACACTCTAGAATTACGCAGACTAATACTTATCTCAGAAATATCATGTGTGTCCACCTGGGGGGGGGGGGGTCATGGCGCAGACTGCGCCATTGAAAATTTTAGGGGGGGGGTGTTTTGAGGGGTGTTTTTGTCATTTTCAGGTTGGGCTCTTGCATTGGGGGGGGGGGGGGGGTTCTTCGCGATATTTAGGGGGTGCGCCCTTGCTCTTAGGGGTGGACACCCCTCGAAATATCTCTAAATATCTATTAATTTCGCGCCAAAGCTTAGAAGTGCGGTTTTTGCTTCACTTTCCCCCTCATTTATTTATTTTACTATATCCATGTTCAGCAGTAAGGGAACATCTGATGAATAGCATCGAGTTTACGTGCGTGCTACACGAAATCTAATTAGCTCAACCTCACAAAAATACTAGAACTTATTAACAGCCAAATATTTTATAAATTCCCAAAATTTCAGGCTTAAATTATCTGAAATCTTTGCCTAAACACGGCAATAAGTCTCACAAAGCTGAACCCCTATTTGGAGCACATTTTGGAAGATTCTATGGACTTGGATCTTGGAATTTATGAAAAAGTTGTGTTCTGCGCACGAGGTCAAAAACTTTGATAATTTATTGGACCAATATCATAAACAACTCTTTAAAAAATCAGAACTACCGTATTTGACGCAAGGTCTGATGGATATGGTTACTGGACTAAAACGCTGTCAGTAAAAAATCAATACATAATTCAAACTATTTAAGACTGAGTGGTTTGAACTAATAAAAATCGCGGTAGAAATTTTTTTTTTTTTTTTGGGGGGGGGGGGGGGGGGGGGGGTAGGGATGCTCCAATAACCATATTGGCCGATTACCGATTACCGATTTGATAGGCTGTTGGTAATCGGCTATGGTCAATAATCGGCAGAGTCGATTCATAATCATTTTCTCAAAATAATTTCAGAATTCCATCCAATTTCTTTGGTCAATTCTCATATTATTGATAGTAAAATTACATTATGTTAACTAGACATGGACATTAAAAAAATATTAGGTGGGATCTTTTGGTCAGTGGACTAATTTAGGAGCATTTTTAATTTAAATTTATTTTTTAATTATTATACTTTTATTCTTTACAAAAATTATAAGGCTTTCTAAAAGCACTGTGCTAAAGGAGAAAAGTATCGACACATGAAAAATGTCAAATCACTACATGCATATGCATATTTTTTCAATTGTTCAATTAAAAAATTATAATTTGAAATGTAAGTTGTAAAGTGTATGATGTAATCATATGTATAGTTAAAACAAAATAACTGGGGGGGGGAGGAACGTTGTGTTATCACACATTTGTTTATTTCTGTTACATTTGTATCCTTCAAAAGTTAAATACTTTTGAAGGATATTATTAATAACATAAAAACAAAACGTAGCTGTAAGGCAAGTGATGTAAAAAGAGTGTAGGGATAAATATTGACTTCATATGGATATTGACGAATATCATATTCTTATTTTCGTCCCCTAGCATGAGTGGAGTAAAAAAAAATTGATACAGGGTATCCTATGAGCCAAAAATGCATTTTGAGTGGACCTCTTCTATCCATAGAGCAAGGAAAACACAAACTACAGAAATTATCCTAGTCAGTGTTTGACGCCAAATAAAAAATACCCGTGTGTATAATTAGCTTTAATATATGAAACCAGTTCTATAAGTTCAGTCTGCTGTTTGCCGAATAATAAAAAAAGAAATCAAGAAGTGAATTCGGAGTGAAAAAGAGAACACAGAAAATGTTCTTCGAGGACATGGCGGATATATTTCGAAGAAATGCTCAAGATCAGATAAGTTCTTGGAAAGAAATCCATACGGTGCTGGCTTATAAGTGCGGAAGTTTTCTTCAACATTTAATTACAGAAAAGCCTGGTAGAGAGTTAAATAATTATAGCTTTGACCACTAGCTTTAATTACTGTTGAAAGGAGAATGACTTTATTATAAGTTATCTAAACACTTTTTTTTAACCGTGTATAGAGGGCAGTAAAAGCTCGGTTGAAATCATTGCATCTAAATGGTTAAGATGAGTCAGTTATATAATTAACTCTTTAAAGGTCTTCTGAAAGCATAACGGTCATTTTGTGTGAGGAGAGTTAATTTTATATCTCATTGTAACACACATTTTTATTTTATTTATTTATTTATTTATTTTTATTTATTTATTTATTTATTTATTTTTATTTATTTATTTTATTTATTTATTTATTTATTTATTTATTTTGAAAAAAACAAAGACGTTTCTGCGTATAAGGATAAAATGCGATGAAAACCAAAGAAAAAAGATGCTTGAAAACTGATCGCGTTTAAGCATTTTCAGTGCATTAGGATAGTGATACCTCATACCTACGTTTTCAAAGACTAAAGTTAGAAATCCTTTATCACACGTGGTCATTTTGTGTGGGGAGGGTTAGTTTTATATCTCAGGATAAAACATCTTTTTCTTTAAAGAACTTCCTTCACATATTAGAATCAAAAGTGATGAGTATCAAAGAAAAAATATGTTCAAAACGGATTATGTTTGAACATTTTCAGTGTATTAGGGTACTTATGCCTCATACCTATGTTTTTGGAGAGGACTGAAATTAGAAATTTGATGTCACTCACGCGCATACTCACACATTAAAGAGTTCAATCCTAAGGGAAAAAGCCACTCGATTATTAAAGTTAACAAAACAAAAATTATGCATCCTTTTAAACTGATAAAAACACATCTCAGAAACATATCAAGAAATATAATACATAAAGTACGGGAAAGTAAAAGGATTTATGTTATTATATGTACTGTACAATAAAACAAATGACTAGATAAACTCAATCAAATATACTTATTCATTTAATTCACATTAAATTTACTGTTAAATTGGAATTAATGTGGAAATAAAGCTAGCATAGCAAGTGGCAATAAAGGCGATAAAAACAGATGGCAACCTAGTATCCCATATTCGATGCTTTACTTTACAGATAAAGTTCTCTAAAATGTTCTTAAAAAGACAGAACGCGTTTTGAGTTTGCAAAAAAATGGTAAAATCATTTACTTCAAAATTTACTGGAAACGTTGGTGACATTTTCGACCGAAAAAGCCAAATGTCATTAGTACTTTGATTATAGCATTAGTATATTAATCAAACACTTCAAAATCAACTGACTAAAACAGAGGTAGGTAACCCGTCGATTGACCGGTTGATCTTGAACCCGTTTGGAGTCAATAGCGACAACGTTCTGGACCGTGTTTTTTTCTCAGATCAACTTGAATAAAAGTTATTTTCTGGAAAAAAAAGGACTCAACTTCTTTATCAAAAATTATTTGAATACTTTTCAAAGCTGTTTTGTAATCGCTGGAAGAACCCTAAATTTTAAATTCCTTTAAAAACTTCTCTTTTTGCCTTTTGTTCTTGAAAAATCTCTACAAAAGTTACTATGGATTACAAATAAAATTTGCATGGATGTTTTACAAAATTTTAAAGTGGGAAAACGTTGTCTTGAACGGGACGTTGCCAGTTACCAAAAAAGAGGATCCTCCCTACCCCCCCCCCCCCAGACAAGTCGATCTTAGTGTCCGCCAAACTTGGGAAGTAGATCGGCAGTTAATTTAGGTTGCCTACCGCTGGGCTGAAATATGCACGAAGCAAAGCTTTTTTTAAAAGAAACGCATCCTAGGTATATTTGAGCTGAAAAAAGAAAGAAAATTTTCCCACATTCCAGGGGACACACAAAAGATATCCTACGCTATTGTGATGCACCAATGAAGTCATGACTTCAAACTAAGTATGGGTTGCAGCAATACGTTATCTCTCAGTTTTCTATCACTGCAAACGGATGTCTCAAATCACCTTCATGCACTGGATTCTAATAATACCTTGCCTTTTTTTCTTCTTCTTCAGGAAAAGAGGGGGAAATTACGCACTTGTTTGTAACAAAAAAATTTATACTCCATAAGGTGATTCGTTTTTAATTTATAGGCGCAATCCTGAAGGTCAGCTACGAAAGTTGAGTAATTTTGCCGGGACTTCCACAAAAAAAGAAAATTGAAAATCAAGGCTAAAAAGCAGAAGATTTAGGCATGAATAACTCTGATATCCGTGGATTTCTTTTATTTAAGTACTACTTGCAGTAATCTAAGGTTTCGGAAAAGCCCATCCATCTTTCTTGTATCACTCCCCTTTAGTAGCCCAGTTCCAAAAGCATCCTTCTCTTATTGCAATATGATCACGCAATAAAGGAAAAGTTTTTGGATCCTCCTTGACCTTGAAGATTCACAATTGTAGGGTATTTTAATTACACACAGTATTTGGAAACGGTCTAAAATGAGTTTATAACAGCTATATTTTTTGATCGAGAGGTTTCATTTCTCTGTTACGCGCTTTCATTTTTCATCATAACTCCATGATTTTGTCAAATAATCATAAAGTAATTTCAACTAATGATTAGCTTATCATAATTTTTTTGTGGGTAAAAATCCAGAACTTATTTGCTATTAAACTGCACTTAAACAAGGGGGAGGGGAGGGACGAACTTGTATAAAATGAAAAAAATATAAGAAATGTCAACTGGTAGAGGATTTTACCCACTTATCTTACCACCCTTCATCAAACACAAGGTCAGTTTCTAGGCCACCTGTGCCGCCATTTTGGGCTGCAGATTATGAGACGGCAAATTTTGTCTTGTCATACTCTATAAAAGTCATATTTAAAGATTTAAAAAAAAAAAAAAAAAAAAAAAAAAACATTTTTTTTAACACTGCAACAGTTTCTCCCAGATCAATTATCCAAAATATCTTGATTTTTCTATAAATTTCCCAGGTGCTCCTTATATTTAATTCAATTCAACATTTGTAAAAAGATGATTTTCGGTGTAAAAAAAGGGGTCCTTATCAAGAAAATAGTACAAATCATGTCTGGCGCTGTTGAATTTTGTTTATCAAATTAAATAATTTCCACCAGTTAAAATTTTTAAATTGATTCTTCACTTATTTGTATATAATAAAGTATTAATAGTTAGCACACAAGTAATTTATGAACATTTTAAAAATTTTTTGCCCCCTTAACACAGTGGTTGAATAAACATTTAAAAATTTATTTTAATCATAAAGCAAAGTTACATTTGCAGAACAAGCATAAAAAGAAATAATGTTCCTAAAACTGCTATTTTGTTTGAGATTTCCAGCAGAGAAAAACTTTTAAAAACAAATTATTAATGCAAATGTAAGAGAATGGACATTTAACATATTCAAATTAACTACAAGAGAGAGAAAAAAAGACCCACATTGTTTGTTGAACGTATAATTCAGTGTAGCTAACTGTAGCCATAAAAGTTATTCTACACTGCTAAAACTGTGGGTTGCATGAGTTACTTTTCAGGGTAAAACGTTGTTGCACTAGTGGCACCTTCTCAAGGGGGCTATTTAGCTCCCTAAGGCACTTTTAAAGGTGCCATTGGATGCCGTATGGTACCCTAGGACATCCTTGGAGATGCTCATGAAGTTCCATTAGGCACCCTTAAAGTGCCTTTGGGATTTAAATGGCACCCTTAAGTAAATGTCGTTGATGCTATAGAATTTTACCGTAGAAGGTGCCATATGTAACCTGCAGTTTTAACAGTTTACAATCTTCTTTAAAATGTTACGCGATACATTGTCATTGTTTATTCAATTTTTTAAATGGCTGTAACAGAAAAGGATAATGCGAGACATAGAAAATGTTAAGACATTGATAAAAATAACAATTTTTCCCCTTCAAGTTGTTTTTGATTTTTCTTTTTACGTAAAAGATACAATTTAACTGTTAATTTATACTGCTGTTGCATTCCAGCGCAATTTTAAACCACACTCTAACACCTAATGATTTGAAGCTGGGTCGCTAACATTCTCCTTGTAGCAGTAAATAACATTAGAATTTCATGAAAAAAAATAGGATTAATTGATGGGAATAATTAAAAGTGATTAACAAAAATCCGAAGTCTCGGACACGATCAGTGCCATTTTCCCAAGAATGAACCATAGACAAATGCAATCCGAGCGTAAATAAAAAAGAACAATAAACTGCATTTTCTCTTCTGTTGAGGAAATGTTGAAAAAAAAATCCAAGGTACTTTTGGTCACGTCGGCATCTTCCCAAACGAGAACTACCTCTCTATTTCATTCAAAACATTAAGTTACATCAAATTACAAACTTTTCTATTTTTCAATTTACCTATGAGGTAAATGTTTTATTTTTGGAAAGTGCTCGTCTCCCAAACTAGCCAACCGTTTGATCATCCAACCGTGGAGTCCAAGCGGAGCACCAGCTGTATCCCTTCTTCAGCCGATTTTTTGTCTTGGCCTTCGTTTTAGCCGTTTGCTCCCAAATACATCATTCATATACAGTCAGGATGCGCTGGCAAACGAGCACCAGATTGTTCTGTTGGGGGCGGGGAAGGCCCTCGAATTTTGTGACATCCGGTATTCGACTTTTTTTGTTTACGTCTGCGGGATGCATTTCTACGTGACGCTAAATATAGGAGGATGCACACATAATTATACATTGAAGGAGAGTTACACCTGATGAGAAGTTCTAAGTTCCTTGTCATTCACGCAAACGAAATGATATGTTGAAGGAGAGGTAGGGGAACGTGGGTGTAGAGTGAAATAATTAGGATAACTCGGTAATTTACCTTTTTCAACGTTAGCAATTGGACATTCGTTGTGAAAATTACAGTATATAAACAACAAAGAAGGAACAATGTTTTCAATTTGCATGAAAATATTATTTTACATTTTTGTCAGGAAATTTGAACCTTATTTTTTCTTTTTTTTTTTAATCAACATTTTCGCTTCAAAAACATGGGGCAAAGTAAAAAGTTTATTTTTTTTTTACACTGAAATATTTTTTATTTCATTCTTAAAAATATTTTTCTATCAAATGAGTTTACAAAAAAAGAAAAAAAAACTCGATTGAATTGATAAATGAATAAATAATGAAATAATAAACAAATAAATAGACAATTTATTAATAACAATATGAAAAAAAATGGTGAATAAGCTAGAAAATGAACAAGAAAATAAGTGAATTAATGAGTAAATAAGTACATTATTAAAAGAAGGAATGATTATGAATTTATGGATAAATGATTATACGTAAGTGATGTAACAAAGGGATGATTAAATAAATGAAGAAATGAACTATTTCACTTTGCCCCCGTGCACTTGGCAAATAGTATCTAACATTCAAAACCAAAACAGACCAAATAATAACTAAGCAAGTACTATTTCACGGGACATCAGTCGATCTCAATTAATCCTTAAAATGCTAATTGCAAAAACTTAATCATTTTATATTTAAGAAAATTAATTTTGAAAAATCAGAAGGCATTGCAATATGGATAGTAAATTTTATTTGAAAAATCATCAAAACCAATCTTTATTTTATAGAAGTTCGTATTGCAATTTTGTTCCCTCATTTTTCAGCATAAAATCAGAGTATAAGACACACTCCTATAAGCCCTTTGTTCGAAAAAAAAAATATAATAATAATCATGTTGTAATTTTTTTCCCCAAGTATTGGAAGCGTTGTATTTTACATAGTCAGAGTAGCATCGCAAATCTTCTATAAAGAATCTTCCTGTATTATTCAACATACGTTTATACATATATAATTAAAATGAACTTAAATATGCTTATACAATAATAGCATTAACGAATATTTATATTTCTGGGGATGCACTGCTCCCATCATTTTTTACTTTATCAAGAAGTGATAAGCAATGGAGCCGGTGCAAACACAGAAATATACATAGTATGTACATTAATGCTACTTTATAAGCATATCACATTATAATGCTACCTTTCCCTCCAGATAAAAATATTTGCTTTAAAACTGTCGAAAACTGGAAAAAAAATAATAATAAAAAAATAAATAAAATTAATAAATAAAATGAATAAAATAAAAATAAAAGGGGGGGGAACGGTGGAATCAGCAAGAATTATTCAGAAGTCTTATGAAGGATTTTTTTTTTTTTTTTTTGTTTTGCCGCACAATGTTATGAATCTGCTTTTTTTACCGAATGTTTTCAGTTTAAAAAATATACTACCTTTTCCTTTCACAAGTATATACTATTATTTAAACTTTCTGAATGGGAAAACTTCTCTGTGTAAAAGTTTCTATAAGTAGAGAAAGAAAAGTGAAAGTGTGCAGCAGAAAAACAAAAATGAGTTCAGCATTTCTTGGGTAAGGGCATGATTGAGACAGTTTCGGTTTCATTGATGGAAGATCATTAAATGCAATTCCCTGTTTTCTTCTCATTTTTCAAGGTCCTATAAAATGAGACGTAAAAAGCGTGTTTTAGGGCTGGAAACCATTTAGCAAGGGGACGGCAATGTGGGCATGGGGAAGGCATAACTATTAAGTCTTTCGTCAGTACTATTAAAGAGTAAATCCAAAACAAAAGCAGGATGGAGAATAACCACGACCGGTTTAGCTCGCAGTCTCGTTAGTTTAATGGGGAGAAAAAAGGGAATTTTTGAAAATAAACATCACTGGAGTTTGGGTGAACAATCAAAGTTTTTCTTTGTAATTACCTTTTGAAAAGGCAAGGGAAAAAAAACTTTCTAAAAGAGTGGAAGGCGTTTTTATTCCTATTTCTGTCTGAAGTATGGCACGCGCTTTGCACGTATTGTCGTAATTGCGCTTCCAATGCGATTTATTTTTAGTCTTCTAAGCAATTAGGGCTGTGGAATGGAGTTGAAGAGTCGGAGTCGTACTGATTTCGAGGCAACGGAGTAGGAGTCGGAAGTTGAAGGTTTAAAATTTCAAGAGTCGGAGTTGGTTATTTCCCCTCTAAGTACACAACTCTATCAGTGCTTGCGGAGTCGGAGTAGAACTGATTATGAGATAAAAGAGTCGGAGCCAGCTGCTCTAAAATTCTCGGAGTTGGATGCGGCAATTTTTCCCCCAACTCCGCAGTCTTGTAAGCAATGCGGTATGAGTATCCTTCAAATGATGTAAGTTTACCACCGCGTTGCAATTTCACAAAGTCTATTGCCATTTTTGCAATCCGCGCACTATCCTTGTGATAAACATGCGTAACACTGAACACCACGTGCTGATGAAGGGGTGAGTTTCAAGGGGTCACAAAGCTAATGGGAATAGTGTCTCTCTTTAAACTTAAAGTCAGGGAAAGATAATCCCTATACTTTCCCCTTCCAACTCTGTAGGGAGATCAATGAAGTTGTGATGGTACTTAGCCTGTCTATCATCTATATGGTAATTTATTGGTACGGCGATTTGTAAGAATCACGGGTGGCGATTGTAGTGACTTTTAACTTTTCATTCCTTTTCCCCCTTCCTGATTAGTAAATGTACCTATTTTTGTTTCATTCGGATTATTCCTTCAAGCTACAGACATCTCCATATAGAACCTATTTTACAACCACCTGGTATATTAGTTGTTGAAATCTTTTGAAACATAACACCAAACAATTTGAAAGAATGAAATTCTCATCATTTTTGCATCATTGTGCGGTTTTTTTAAATGCATAAAAGAGAAACTTATTTTCATTAAAAAAGTTTCAAATTTAAAACAGATAGGGTAAACCGGGGCACGTTTACGCATGGGGCATGTTTACGCAGTGCCCTTTTTTTCAAAACGAATTATAGCTGGAGGACCAACAGTCATAATAGATTGATACTACTCCCTAGCAAATATCTTCATAAATTTTTGAGCATCAGTCGAGCTTCGGTCTAGCATGCAGAAAGAATAATCTGTTTTTTACCAAGTCGAGTAAATTTTGAGTTGAACGTTTTGAAGTTATTTGTGAATAAAGAAGAATGAACAAAGAAGAATGAATAAGAAAGAACAAATATATAAAAATTAGCTGAATTTTATGATTTTTTGAGAATTGTATTTGTATGAACTATTTTTTTTTTTTTTTTTTTTTTTTCACCTTAAAAAATAAATCTAAACTTGGCGACGGGGCAAGTTTACGCGTTGACGTCTGAGCACCTTTATACGCACGTTCTTACTGTATCTTACTTCTAAACGTGCCCTGATGCTTTTTTCACTCCGAACTCTCTCAAAACCTTTTAGTATTTTCAGGCTATTTAATTTTTAAAATCACCAGTTAATTTTTAATATAGTTAAAAAAATATTCTTATTGCTTACAATCATGTAGTACTACTGTCTTTCTGCCCGTTCAGCTTTTACTTTATACACTATTCAGTCTGTAATAAATTTGCTTTATTTTAACGATGGTAAGACATTATGTTCAGAACACTAGCAGAACCACGTTAGCTGTCAAAATAAATATGCGTAAACGTGCCCCGTGTCCGGGGTAAGCTTACGCAATCGACTTGGACTCAAAAATAATTTTTTTAACGGTTAAAAACACAAACTGAGCAATAACTGAATATACCACTTTTGACTCCATTAACTGCTTCATTAAACCGCAATGTCTAAAATTTCCTAAGTTGAAACATAAAATTTAGAAAATTCATTATTAAAAATCCGCGTAAACGTGCAGCGGTCTACCCTATCTTTTAAATAATTTGAAATCAAAGCCAGTTAACAAGGGGGTGAAGCATATGTTAGCAAATGGATAGGGGAAAGATTATTTAGTCCTAGATAAACTTCTTGATCAACTAATTCCTGACCAACAGCTTTTTTTCCCCTTCATTGGAATAAAATAAAATAGGGAAAAAAAGCCTCACATTCTGAAATGTAAATACCTTCTTCACTTTTTGTTGAATAAGTGGAGCACATTTTTGTAATATTTTTAAAGAAGTAGGGAAATGCGGGTCTACCTTCTCCGCAGAATATTCTTTTTCATTGATTGATTGGTCATGATTATGAGCAGGGCTGCGGAGCCGGAGTCGTAGCAGAAGAGTCGGAGTCGGACTGATTTTGGAGTAAAGGAGTCGAAGGTTTAAAATTTCAAGAGTCGCGGAGCCGGTCATTTCCTCTCAAGTCCGTAACTCTGCCAGTGTTTTCGGAGTAAGAGACGGAGTCGAAGTTGAATAGTCGGAGTCGAAATGATTTTGGAGTAAAGGAGTCGAAGGTTTAAACTTTCAAGAGACGGAGTCGGTCATTTCCCCCTCTCCCCCCAAAGTCCGCAACTCTGCCAGTGCTTTCGGAGTCAGAGTCGGACTGATTATTTTGGGGTAAAGGAGTCGGAGTCGAAGACTCTAAAATTGTGGGTGTTGGTTATTTTTCATCTGACTCCACAGCCCTGCTTATGATATCGATTAATGATTGGCATTGACTGGTTATACTTATAAGAATGATTAATGATTAATTGGTTATACTTGTGAGTAAAAGCAAACGTATCTTGGCTGATAATTCAAACGACTTGAACCCCGTAACTTTTTTTCACAATGTAGCAGAAGAAGAGGATCGTAAGAAAAATTTCTGAGTAGTAGAAGGAAGAGAATTATTATTTCTCGGGTCAAAGATGAAACACGTTTCCGAAGTAGAAAGTGTACGGGGAAGTAGAAAGTGGAAAGACCAAATCTTCAAAAGCAAAGGCCAAGGGTAATTTGACCGAAGACGAGTTGAGATGAATGCATTTATAATTTTACGCCTCTTTTTGCAGCTTTTAGCTTTTTGTGGTCGCCTCTGAAAGCCTTTGAAAAGCAGGAAACAGGTGCATTTTCAAGCTAATAATGTACTGGTATGTAATCGGAGATTAAAAATAATAATAGATTATTTGAGTCATTTTTTTTCCTTTTCTTTTTTGAGGGCAAGACTTAAGGGTCTTTTTTTCCCGTAATTCAATGCGGATTTAAATGCAACAGGTTTAAACAAAGATTAAGAAACGCTCGCCTACATTATTAAATATTTTGGAAAATGTTATAACAACTAATGCACCCAAACTAATAAATTATCATTGCATTGTGACTTTTTTTTTTCAACTTGCATCAAAGAAATCATTCCGACCTGAAAATGTTATATGTGTTTGTAAATGTTTGTAAATGCATTGAAAATGTTACAAATGCGATGCGTCAAATCTGGAGGGATTCTGGGATCAGCTCACACGTGTTGGTAAAAAAAAATGTTTTTCGAAGAAAAAAAAAAATTCATACGTATTTATGTATGAGGATGAACTGGTAACGAAACGAATCAATGCAGGCCGTTCTCACTGGGACTGGCCTTTATTATTTAAAATATTCAGCTGCATGTTCCTACAAGCATAGCGTTAAGAACCCTGAAAAATCTTAAACCAATAATTTCTTTCTTAATGTTTCTTTCGGTTTAATGAAAGCATGATGTAACTCTGTAGTAAAAATAAACGATTCTGCTAAACTGAGTGAAACTTTTAATAATAAATTAAAAAGAGATAAAATCAGTTTTATTTTGGGATTTGATCTCATTTTTAACATATAAAATTTTAGAAATCCCAGTTTTTAATACTTATAAAAACGGCATAAAAACTAAACGTATTTTTTTCGTTAGTTTTATTACATACTATAGAGAATATTCAAATTTTTTCCAGTAAATGACTTGCATTCTTATATATTTACAAATTGACAATAAAAACTAAATATTTTTCACATTTGATTACGTATCAAGTATTAATTTTGTACAGACAAATTCCATTCAAAACTTGTACATGTCAGGTTTTAAAAAAAATTTTAACATAGAAATTGCATTTTGAATTCACACGGGATATATCTATATATTAATGTTTTGCTCCTGCGGTATTAGCTAGAAAAATTTGCCCCAATCCTTTGTCCCATCTCCCAAATGTAAATAAAAAGATGTGGTTCCTCAGGAGTGCCCATTCCCTTCCCCTCTCCCGAGGACGATGATACACCCGTCAAACGCTACGGAGACCTCCAAAAACTAGATTAATTCCCTCTAAAATTACCCCCCTCACCTCTAAAGAATTCAACGGAGCAATCTCTGCCACAAAGCCCTTCTCGGCTTCCTTACTTTTTTGTTTTGCACAAAATACACCCAAACCTGTTTTTGTGCGGGGTTTTTCGTGCGATTTCTTTTTGCGCGATTTCTTTTTGTGCGATTCTTTTTTGTGTGCGCGGTATATGAAAATTATTTATAAAACGAGCGGAAATTATTCTTAAAACGAGTGCGAGGTAGTATCTTCAAGTGACGGCAGGGGCATTCCGATAGGAAGTCACTGTGACCTCCCAAAAGTTCCCTTATTCGGGAAATTTTTCGGGAGTCGGCAAAATTATCATCATTTGGTTTTATTTTGATTTCGTTTAAGTATATCATTTTGGGTTATTTTCTACGTGAGGCTTTTTTTATGCGGTTCCTCTCCACCGCATTTATTATTTTCTTTCTTTTAATTGTGTTGCGAAAACATTTTTTATAGCTACTCGTGAAGTTTCGAACAATTTTTTGTGATGCGATTTTTTTATGCGGTCCCTATCCAGGGCCGCGTCGTCCCTATGTGCAAGGTCGTGCGGCGCACGACCGCGTCAGAGACAATAAGGCGTCGAGCTCAAAAAGCCAGAGTTGAAAAAAGTGCTTTGGACAATGTATTTGTTTTAGAATGTTGAATGCAATGCCTTTTCGACGATTCCGTATTTTATAATAATTGTTTTTTCTAGAAAAGATTTTAGTTTCAGATTTTAAAAGGTGGAATCTCTCTTCATTATTATACTTTTGGGTGGTTGAGGGACTCTATTATCAGCAGTTTTTCGAGACTGAAGTTCCAAAAGTATTTTTAAGATAATTTTCGATGAATTTAAGGAGCTCTCTACCGGAAATGTTTCGGAACTGAAGTTTCAAAAACACAATTGCGAGCCATTTTTGATGACGTTAGGAAAAGGGATGAGGTTTGGAACTCTCCTCTCCCGAATTTTGAAATTGGGCACTAAAAACAGAATTTCGTAGTTAGGGAGAGAAAAGGTTCTGGGGCTTGCAACATTTTGCAAAATTGAGTTTTAGAAACGCGATTTTGAACCATCTTTGGTAACGTTAGAGGAACGCATAAAGTTTAAGCACCTCCCTCTGCTATTTTTTCAAAAGTGCAGTTCCAGAAATGCAATTTTAATTGTTGTTCGATGATGTTAGAGAGAGAGAGAATTCCGAGACTCTCATCTGTAATTTTTTCAAAATTTATTTTCTAAAAACGCAATTTCGCTCCTCTCTTGAAGAATTCTTAAATACGCCCATTGATTATACTTTAATTTTAAAATATAATCAGTGTCTTGTTGTCATGTTTGAGCAGGCATAAAAGTTAGATTAATTATTCATCAATTAGAGATTAGAGAGGCATTTATAGCGGCGTTAACTTTGATGTTTAAAATAGCGTCTTTTTTCAGAACGGATTAGAAAATCAGAGGAGCTACTGAACTCGAAAGAACTTCGAGATAGTAAGTAAAAACGTAGATTATATTCCAAAATGAAATATTAACACATTGTTTCTTTTAAATAAATTAAATGCTAAACGTATTTTTTCCCACATGATACTTGTCTACAAAACCTCACTCCAGGTGCAAACTATATATTCCCTGAACATCACAGAGTAAAGGCACTCAAAAGACATTTGCACGACGACGCCGATCAGGCTTGGCGCGGGCCTGTCGCTATCCACCTCATAAAAACGGGTTTGGGTGTATGCGTAATCTGATCCTCTCAGAGATTGCAGTACCATATGTAAACTGCCTTTATTATTGTCAAAAAAAAAAAAAAAAAAAAAAAGAAAGAAAGAAAGAAAGAAAATTATCTCTGCTGCAGCAACTATGGGAAACGGAAACACATGAAGCTTGTTAAGTTTTAGCTACATGTACATTTCTGTTCATATGTCCGTGTGACAATGAGTATCAACGGCGGGAAAAATCCACGATTTGGGAAAAAAAAAACGTAAATGCTTCATAACTGACATCTTACCAGAAGACAGAACCACCTCCAACACAGACCACCAAAATGATAATGTCAGCAAAAGTGGGACAGAGAAAAAGTCAATTCGCTTATCAGCTGGGTGGAGGCAAAGACGCAAGAAAAGAAAAGTGACACAAAAAGAGGAATACATTTCTTGTCAGCAGCTTGTCGGGATTGACACTCCTTTTCCGCATCACAAGCATATTTTTAGACCGAAGTCTCTTGGATAACGCTATCTGATTGGAGCAACGTGGAAAAGGACACGCTGAAAATGCGGTAATGCTACTTCTTTAGAAGAAAACACAATAAGCAGAAAATACTGGATATGGGAGGGGGGGGGGGGGGTGATTAAAAGTCAATTGAGCATTCAGTTAAAATTAAAATTGGCGAATGATCACGTAAAAACTGAATCCTCCGTTCTCTTTTTTTTCTTCTTTATTTTTAAAATTTTTATTTGAAAGTTGTCAAAATAACTTCACTCAAAATATTGATAACAATCTTATTGCGATTTAGAAGGGAAAAAGAAGCTTTATTCGCAATACACTTTTTCTTATTCTTAAGGATGTACTAAAATCAAAAGACAAAGGGTTTTACTAAAGATTGCCCATCCTCATTTGGCGACCCCCCCCCCCTTCTCTTAAAATGCAACGGAGCACCCTGCTTAAGAGAATGCCACCCCAAAATGAGAAACCCTGTAACATTTCCCCTCCTTTTAAAAATGTTAATGGTGCAGTCTGCCCCATGTCCCCGCTGTTTATTAATCTTATTTCAAATACTTATTACCACTAACCTTTATTACTTCTTTTAAATAGTACTGACTTATTAGTGCTACGATATAGACAAGTGTTATCAGTTTGAATATTTAAACATTTTCCCAGATAGTCAAATATTGTACGTTGGAACCAACGGAATTCGTTCTTGCATAGAAGATGATAAATTTGTCAAGGGTTTTAAAAAACGGAAACTATATTAAAAAAAATCTCATCTTATATGATTTTTTATTATTGTGGTTTATTAGAATTTACTATTTTTCTTTCTTTAAATTTTTGATGGTTTAATTCTTAAAATTTTCTTTTCATATTGTCAATCATTGTGACTTTTCGAGGTGAATTTTTCGTTTAGATTGAAGAAACTGCACTGAATGTGAGGTTTAATACTTACGCTTGTTGTCAAGCTTCAGAAATGATACAGACTAACGTTTGAAAAGTGGGCAAATTCCCCCGTATGTGAATAAATAAATAAATAAAAATGAAACCTTTAAAAATTTAAAGGAAGAGAAACGAGAAATAGATGTCTTCGTCGTCAAATATCATTTCTGAAACTTGCCTATACGAGTTTTTACGTATAGAAGAATTGCACTGAATTAAATGTTTAACCCTTACGTTTTTTAACAGCGGGCAAATTTACACCGTACATAGCAAGTCACCCAGGTTAACGGTAATACAAAATTTAAGCAAGGAGATAGATGCTTCGCTTTATTTTACGCTAAACCAGATTTTTATTGCATTTCTTATCATTAAAATCAATCGTTAATGAAAAAGAAAGTTAGCGGATTACGACCAGGGCTGCGGAGTCGGACAGATTTTGGGGTAAAGGAGTCGGGGTTGGGAGTTGAAGATTTTAGATTTCCAGAGTCGGAGTCATTTCCCCTCTAAGTCCGCAACTCTGCCAGTGCTTGCGGAGCTGGAATTGGACTGGTTTTAAAGGAAAGCAGTCGGAGTCAGAATAGAAGATTCTGAAATTCCCGGCGTCTGAATCGGTCATTTCCCCTCCGACACTGTTGCACGGCCGCAGAGAGCAAAGCCGGGTCCTTCGTCAGTTATGTCGCCGACCCCATCCCGCCCTCCCCCCCCCCAAAAAAAAAGAAAAAAAGAGAAAAAAAAAAGAAACGGGGGAAAAGAAAAAAAAATGGAGGGAAAAGAAGAAAAAGGGGGGAAAAAGAAATCTTTACGTTTTGTCTTATTCGGAGTCCCCCCCCTTTTTTCTTTCTTTCTTCCTTCCCTTGTTTTCTTTCTATCGTTCTTTTTTTTTTTTGCGTCAATATCGCCGGCCCCCTTCCAAGACCCGGGCCCCTAGTTTCCAACTAGGCTGACAGGGCCTCTCGTCGAGCCCTGATTACAACAAACATCATTTCGGCGCGATCTCTTTGTATTGGATATGAATTAAAAGAACCGCTGCTGCATTTCCCCCACTCCAGAGTGATTCACGGGTCTTTCCATGTGATGTCATCGTTCTCCCGCTAAAGCTCCACCCCATAGGGAGAAGTGTGTTGATGTGCGGTGACGCGTTGTTTAGATGGTCACCTGATAGATTCGCTTTCAATGGAGTCGTTTCAAACGCGCGCAGCAAGAACTCGTGTCAGATGTCAATCTTGGTTAGAGATACGAAAGCGAATCAATGTCAGAGGGTGGAGCGAAAATTGATTTTTCCCCCTCAGACGTCAATCATTGAAATCATCATAATTTATGTGAAAGCAATAATTTAATGCGCTTTGTTAAAAGTATTCTAGCTTCTAGTTATTTTTTTCAAAGGGTTAATTGTTTTTGTTTTGTAATTCGAGTTGTATTTCCTTCATCAATGCAAATTTTGAGTGATTTCAAGCAAAACCTCGCTTTAAGGATTATCATGCGATTGTTTTTACCGTTTTGCCTTAAAATTTCAAACACACAATATTTCTTTCCTCTATTCTTCAAAAACTAGAAATCACAGTTTTCGTCTAGCAAGTATTGCTGAATTTACAACGTTAAAAAAATAATCAGTTGAAAAAGCGCATAAAAAAGCAGCCTAATTTGCTATAAAAAAAAAAGAAAGAAATTGATTTAGCTTTTTGGAAAACATCATAATAAATCTTATATTTATTTCTCAAGGATGTTTTCTTCTTCTTCTTTTTTTTTTTTTTTTTTTTTTTTCGTGACTACGCCATAACTTCCTTAATACTCGTATTTCACCAAACTTCATAAGTAAGGCAACATTTTAAAGACGCTTTCCCCCGCTATCGGCAAAAATGGGTAGTTCACACGTCGGCTGTTTTCTTGATTACTACACATAAAAATTACACATTGAAAAAAAAAAAAGAAAGAAAAAAACAGATTTTTAAAGGAATTTTTCAATTTTTATTAAGTTGAAAGTTAAATTTTTTGATAATCAATTGAAAAATCATTAAAAAAATTCTGTTTTTTCTTCACTTGTCTAGAAAAAAATAAATAAATAAAAGAAACTTATAGAAACGTGGGAGAAAAATGGGAAATTAAGAGATGGCCGCCTGGTCACACATAATCGATCACTTACCGGGAAATATCGAAGTAAAACCAATGCGATTTGCGATGCGTTATCTCGTTTATCTCGCATTTAATTACGAAGAAACGGTACACTTACTATGTTAACTAATCGCTGACTGCTTGGAGTGCATTTAATTGCGATTGCTTCGAACGGATCAGTTAGCTTCATTAATGTTATGACACAGAACGTATTTATACACAGAACGTTTAATGACACAGAACGTTTAATATATGACACAGAACGAATTTTTAAAAAAAATACTATGCATCTGGACTTTTGCTTTCAAGTAACATTTATTAGTCATAGGTTAATGAGCCGAATGATTGTTACAAAAGAGGAGCGGTCACCTCGCACTCCTATTATACCCAATGTCACAGTTATCGCACATTCAATTTCCTTATAATGGTCAACACTTTCTTCTCCCTCTCAAGTTCGATGACTATCATCTTTATTTTTTGCTTCGCGTAATCAATGAAGTTATGTTCTATTTTCTTTAAATTTTTAAATCATCCAATGAACCACATTAGTTATAAGGATGCAATTATATATTTCTTAAGCCTTCAGTTACACCACAGGCGGCTCGTACGGAGGGGGGGGGCGGAGGTAACTGCCCCCTCACTTCTAAGAGTAAAGGGGACTTGCCTCCTCACTTTTCAGATTTTGTTTTATTTTACGAAAGTAAAAACTAAAAATTCAGAATAAATGGACTTTTCTCATCCTATTTCATAAAAATGGAACTTTAAAATGGAAGGGGAAAGTTGTTGGTGGCTATCCTGTCCCGAGTTTTAAAACAGTGTCCTTTTTCTTAAAAGTTATTTAATCAGTAATATCAAGAGCCAGTAATATAACCCATTTTAACCAAAAAAAAACCAGCCTCAGGGGCCACGCCCCTAACCCCTCACTTCGTTTGACCCCTCCCCCACCCCCTCTTTTGGTGCACTAGCTGATGCCTATGAATTACACAATTAAAAACTCAGAGGTGAGCATGCACTGTTACACCAGTGGTACACTCTTAAGGTAATATCTGGCCCTTATGCTACAGTTATTGTTGCCATTTGTGGTCATAAAGTGACATAAGGATGCCATACAGAGTCAAAATGGCACCTTTTAAGAAGTGCCGCTGGTGCCACAAGCGTTTGACCCTAAAGTGCCACACGCAATCCTCAGTTTTAACAGTGTATCCTATATTGGAAATGCGTTGTTATGATTCAGATAGAATTGCATGCATTGCTCCATTAACTATTCTGCGCTTCTAGTTTTTTTCAACTCAGTTTCTGCTTTTTAGTTCAGCTTCTTCAGTATAGGATCTTGAAGAATGCATTGGAATTTCTATTAAAAGCAAATAAGTTAGACAGACCAGTGAAAGAATGCCACCAATAACTGAACACTGTGTTTTTTCTTTCTTTAATTTTATAAATGAGGTTTGAAAAGTTTTTTCTTAGATGAATTGACAACCGTAACTTCTTTCTGTGCACTTTCCAAAATAAAAATGTTTAGAAAATGCTGTGGTTTGTCCACTGGTTGGTAGGTTTACTGAGTTAGTGTCCTTCAAACCCCGGAAGCACTGACGCAGAATCGTAAAAGTTCACCCATTTTGTTTAATGATAAAATATATCATTCAAAATGTGTTTATTGTCGAGTGCCAAATGTTATTTTTTTAACAATGTTAAGAATTTTTGAGCATGGAATTTCGCTTAAGTGTTTATTCACTTGTCGGTCTACCCTACATCAATATTGTCTGTAACTTCACCTTTCAATATTTTCTTGTAATTTCGATGTTTTAACTGTAAGTGATTTAGATTTTGGGGAGCTAAAAATAATGTAATGCTTTTTTTTTATTTTGGATAAAACTTGTTCAAGGCTTAAATTTTAAAATCAGTTATAGTTAACTTTCAGTTTTCTGCTATAGTCCTATATTAAAAATTTATAAGGTAATAAGGTATAACTGCGATAAGTCCAGTTCATAACTTAATAATGATAAAAGAACAATAGTATTGATAGACATTCGATATATTTTTAGCAGGGGCGCCCCGAACCTAAATTTTTGGTTAGGGTAAAAATTCTCAATTAACCGAATGAAGCATTGAATTTTGCCGAATGATTTAACAAGAGAAAGTGCATAAGAACATATACCTACATCATATGAGGCAGTGAGAAGCAAAGGGATGTAAGTGGACATTTTCAAGATTTGAGTAAAACGCGTTTTACAGATAACATCCTAGGTCGGTTTTTATTGAATATTTTTTCTAAGTCATTCTGTACAGCAGCACCTACCAGGTTTACTAGTACTATCTCTTGCCCCAAGACAGAGGAGATGTACCCCTACTATTTTTACTGGTTATCTCTAAATTTTTAATTTTGGCATTTACATCCCTTTGCTTCTCACTGGCTCATATGTAAAGAGATATTAGACATCACTAAAAATAATTTTAAAAAAGAAAAGAAAAAAAAAACATCAAAAAAATGCACTACTGTCTCCAAATTTTCCGCACCGCCAGTCAATGCCGAATAAGAATGTTTTGGGAGGTCACAATGACCTCCCATCTGAACTTCCCTGATTTTCAGCTTTTGCATATACAGTCGGACCTCCATATATCGAAGTAGCAAATTGCCGGAAAAAAATTCGATGTATAGAAATTTCGATATATAGAAACTATCTTATTTTATCGTACAAATCTCATAAAACACTAAAATTAAAGCAAATTTTCGTGTTATGAAACCCAATTTTCTAATTTATACGAGCATCAGATGAAATGAAAGTTGATAATTGAAAAATTAACAAAAATTACATTTTTGCGCAGTCATACATCTTTATTCTTCGGCAATTAACTTGATTCGCAACATTAGGGTTGCTTCGTTTTGACAGTGTAATCGAGCGAAAAATAAAAAATCAATCTACTTAACTTGAATGATTTTTACTGAAGCTAAAAAGACTAGAAATCATAATCAACAGACAAAAGGAATAACTTGAAACTGATTTTACAGTGTTACTGGTTACAACTTAGATTTTAAATAAACTTGAGGGAATTTAAGGACTCCAGAACGGAACAATGACCTATTTAGACACCTCTCGACCCCAGATTCCTTATGAGTTTCGCAGCAACCTTTAGTGAACGCAATTTTCTCCCCTAATTTTCATTTTTCATGAGACAAACAGCCTGAAGTTGAATCAAAATCTACGAATGTCTCGAAATTTTTTTCGATATATAGAGATTTTTTTTCGATATATAGAAACAATTTTTCTCTGTAATGGACATAATAATTTGCTGGGATTTCGATATATAGAAAATTTCGATATGTAGAAGTTCGATATATGGAGGTTCGACTGTAGTTTCAAATTTTTTTCTATTCTTTTTATGGATCGACAAGTTCGTTACCATTCAAATCCGATACCACTGACATTGACTCCACCAATACTACACTGAATAACAAAATGAACTTTATAACAAACAGTGTCAAATTTTACTCGGTTCAATTTTTGGCTTCTCAACGTATCGCTTTCAGAGCAGCATGAGTTGATAAATGAACACAACAGATTCGGTGGATAAACAATTAGCAGAACAAGAGTCATTTAATCAAGCATGTTCTTAAAGTTCCCCTCCCGCTTAGTTCACCCATTTGTCCTTTCACATTTCCCCGGAAATAATTCTCAAGCAGAGCGCTGAAAGATAAATATTTATCTCAGCCAAGCAGAAATAAAGATCATTTTGTCTTGCCCAGTTTTTCCCAGCGCTATCTCCAGCATCATAGTCAAAGAGGAGCTAGCGCGCGTGATTAATAGTCGTGGCGATTATCGCCGCTGGGTAAACAGTTATTGTTCGGCTTGAGACATCATCGTGACGATGAGTCCTCGCTCAACTCTGTCTTCATCACTTTCCGCACGCTCCCCATGTGGATTCGAAGCACCAACACGTGCCTTTGGCTTCCTTGGCGATTTTCGACGTCACCTTTGATGCATTGGTATTAGTTAAGAACAATCTGAGCCGGCGTGTCAGACATTGTTGTCCACTTTGTTGATTTAAACTCTTCACTTACAGTCTGAATGCCTTGGAAGGGGTTGGATCTAATGCTCTCGGCAGTGCAGTCCCATGTGTCCCTGGACATGGACACCTTAATTATAGGGGGCCAAAATAGCATCGATTTCTGTCTTTCTCTCCCCTTTTCTTTGTGTGTGTGGTTTCTCTCTTCTTCTTTTGCATTCTCACCTTATAACCACTGGCGGCTGGTACAGGTGGGGCAAAAGGCGCAACTAAACATCCTCACATAAGGGGCTTTGCTCCTCCACTTTTCAGTTCAAAACTAACAATCCGTCAAAAAATGATGAAACTGATCCATCCAATTGCTTAAGGACTTAAACTCTTGAATTGACTTACTAAGTGTTGGTTTTTCTTTTTTCTTTTTTTAGTTATTATTTCATAAAAAGTAAAATGGAGTTTTAATTTGAAATAAAAGATACTACTACTGTCCACCCAACCCGATTTTTGAAGTGGCGACCGAAAGTTTTTAGAGGTCATTAAATCAGTAATAACATTAAACTTCAACTCATGAAAAAAAGTTAGCTATAGGGGCACCGTCCATCTAACCTGCGCCCTCACACACCTCTTTTGACCCCCTCTCCCCCCCCCCCGCCCTTCCCCGTGAGAAATGAGTAACCATCCTGAAATCAATTTGGAAACTTTCTGAAAAAATCAGAGATCTTCTCAATCACAGTCAGGCGTGTTTCTGGAATAACGCAGGAACCTTCAGTGAAAGCTTGTACTATATGCCTATGGTAATAGCTTGGCACCTTCCTGAATTACCGGGAAAGCTTCTAAAGCAAATATGACCGAAGCTAAGACGGAACTGCAAGCAATTACTCCAAAGTAAAAATATCCGGAGCAGCACTTCGCTTTTGAGTGGAGCTCAGTCAATCCGGAGGAACCGTAACTAAACTGAAGGAGAAGCACTTAATAAAGTCAAATTTTTTTTAACACTTGTAGCTAAAAATGTTTTTCAGTGCAGTGTAAAATCGTCATTCATTGAACTTGTTGCGATTTAGGAAACTTTTTCGCAGAAAAATTTGTTTTTAACAGGGAACTGTTGTAAACCCAAGAAATCCTGGAACGTTACCCGAAAGTAATCAGTGATGTTTCGATTTTTCTAAGTGTAATTTTATTAAAATGACGAGGCGTTAATATGATTCGTGGACTAACATCACTAGAATTGAGAAGATATCAGATTTAAATCCACGATTTGCCTACGTTGTTGGGAGAAGTGACTAGTGTGTTGAATTTTGTATTTTACCAGTAAACAAGCTACCTGATCTCAAACAAAGTCATCGTTGATGTTTGCCCATTAAGATGAATCCATCTTTATAAATTCTAATATTCACTACACATATAATAGACACATAGCAAGAAATTCATTGTTGGCGTAGATTTATTTAGCGCTAAATGCCAAGACCGGTAACCCGTAAAACAGCTGTCTGTCATATGAATTTCAGTATTCTTTTTCGATCTCAGCTTGGACGTTGACACTTTATCTTTCGGCAGATCTTTTAGAGGACGTTTAAACATCTCCCGCGCTTCCCTTTCGTCGGATCATTTTCAAAGGATATTTATGATATGGTTCAAGAGAAGGATCGCCAATTAAAAGAGATTTTAAATGTCGATGAAATTTCGATGGAGGGAGAATGATGTTTTAGATTTTTGATAATGTTTAAAAAAAAAAAAAAAACAAAGTTGGGTTTCGATTACAGTGAATTGACTGATTAGATTAAAAAGCTTAATTATATAAATGTGATAAGCTATGATTTTATATTCACTTCGAGTAATTGATAGCAGTAAAAAATTTAAGTTCTAATCATAAAATTCCGGCCATTGTTGAGGGTTGGGAACTTTTTTCCGACAATCAAATACCATGTTATGTAAAGAACTATAAGCCCTTTACAATAATGCTAAAAAACAAGGTACATTAACTGCTAACACTGCTGCAGCTCAATTAGGATATCAATTTAAAAGTAATTAATTCACTCTTGGCGAAATTTCTTAAATTGCCATATAAGTTCCGTTAAATCCCTTTAGTTAATGTTTAGTTACGGTTCCGCTCAAGAAGGGAAACCCCCCTTAGAAAATCCCAGTAGTTGATACGAATGTTTACGTCTCTAAATAACGAGGGGGCAGGGGATAGGGTTACAGACAGACATGCGCAGTTTTTATTAGTATAAAATGTCTGAATTTTTAGAATAAAAAAAAAAAAGAAGAGGTCTAAATTTAAAGTTTGAGCTATAAAATGGCTCTTTTTTACAGGTGGATGGGAAGTTTTACACTATTTTTGCTTCCTTTTATTTAAACCTGATTGTTGAACATGCGTCACTTGACACAACTTTTATTTTCGGGGTAGACAGTGCATCACCAGGCAGCGCAGCAAGTTTAAAATGATTTTAGTCAAAAATTCATACAATGATGAAAGAAAACGGAATAAGGTTCAGCACATACACGTATGATCTCTTAGGCAAAGGAAAACAAAAATACAAATAAATAAAATAAAATAAATAATAATAATAATAATTAAAAAGATAAAATGAAATAAAATAGAATAGCTTATTGCACGCTTTAAAATTAAATACAGATATGTCATGTACGGCACAAAATCTCGGTTTTATAGTGGCATTGCCCTTTTGAAGACGAACTTCAATAGTAAAAGCTGGAATAGTTCCGTTGTAAACTTCCAAAAGCATAGGGTCAAGCAGAGCGGCTAAATGATCGCGAGAAAAACTTTCACCGTGAACATTACTTTGTTCAAACTTTACAAACACAATTCAAACATCACATAAGTCTTTAAACTCCAACCAACTATGAAATATTTGACTATGGGCAATGAAGCATCGAGTAATGTTACCTAGAGCACAGTTCAGTAGAAAACAGTTGAAGGAATAACCCCGTATATTGTTTATATTGATCAGAGTTTCAGATTCAGTATTTTGAAACTCCGATCGTGAGATCATTGACTATGAGCTGTGAAGCTTTGAAAAACGTTTCAGTCTGCAACCTAGCCCACCACTAAAAAAAAAAAAAATGAAAGAATTTTTGTTAAGCAAGAGCTGTTTTGAACTATTAAATGAAACGGCACTAAAACGACCATAAATTTCCTGTGTGTCAATGGCTTTTAAAACTTGTCAGGCAAGCGTGTCAGCTTCCAAAGTTGGAGCTCCCATGCGCAAATCTTAATGACTTTTAGGGGGCGGACGTAAATCAAAAGCTATATGCTTTTCTATGCTTGAGCTTGCACACCAAAACCTTCCTTATGAGGAAGAAAATAAATAAATAAATATAAATAAATGAAGTTTTCTTGCATAGCGAGAAAAAAAAATAGGGGAATTAGAGTTTGAAAGGATGTTATTCAGTACTTTCATTTTGAACTTTTTAAAATTGATATAAATTCATTTTATGTAACTGATATTTAGACGACATTTAGGATTAGCCTGAGATATAAATTCGTCTCAAATGAAAGTTTTTTCTAGAAACCGTATGATTTCAGCATTCAAATAAAGCTTCCAACATAAATCATTTGGTGCTAAACATGTGCCATTTAAGCACCACAATTATGCATTTCAATCGAAAGAAAGTTTTCCGCCAATTGATTACTGTGAATGTTTATTAATGTTAAAGCTCCTGTTATTGTACTGATGAAGAAATGATGTTTCACCCGGACACATCTTCTGCAATAATATTTTGAAGTACGTAGAGTATTTAAAGAAAACCAGGTTAAGGAGACTGAGCATTGCAACTGAAGTATTAGGTTTTAAAAAACGTACGTCATAAACGTAAGATGTCTTGTATTTTCAAAACGAACAAAGTAAAAATTTGTTCTTTCTCAAAAAAAACAAAAAACAAAAAAAAAAAAACTTGCATTTGCGGACCGTTAAAGACATGTTTTTTCTTTTTTTTGTTTTACTGGCCGGTGACTTTTTTTTTCTTTTCTTTTTTTTTTCATTTCTCTCTCTCTCTTTTTTTTTTTTTTTGCAAAGGGGGGAAAAATGGATTCGAGGATCGTTAAATAGTTATGAAAAAAATTGATGTGATTGAGGATTTTTCTTTCTTTTTTATAAAATATAATAATAAATCAACTAATAAATATATAAATAAAACTTTCCTTGGTATTAAAAACTGTTGTGCTGTTACAAAAAATTTAAATGTTAAGAATAAGATCAACAGCTGTTGTAATAATTATACCGAAATAATAAACATTGCGGGAAAATCATAAAAAAGTACGAAAGGGAATCACAAAGGTCACGTAAAAATATCGTACAGGATGTAATTTGAATTGTGGCGTTGAGTGAGATTTCCTTGAGTCCAGCGATTCTTCCTTGAGTAAGGAAGAATCGCTGCTCCAGATGAGACGGTGCGTATAAAACCAGTATTAATAAAAAAAAATATGCATTTTGTCAGGTCTTTAAAAACAACTTTCTTCTCAGTTATAGAAGCACTATCTAACATGCAGACGAGAAAGGTATTTGTTTTGTCTAGTTTCTTACAGAAGTTGCATAAGCTTAGCTTTTCAGAGGCACCAAGTACTTGATGACAACGAGTTTCAAAAAACACAAATACATTCGCTCTACTAATTACGCGGTTTGAAACTGCACGAATTTCGAGCAATTCCTTTGAAAATAATAAAATACAACTGCTATTTGGTATAAAACTGTTTCCTAATATGTCGTATGATAAAATAGAAGCTATCATCAAAGGCAAAACTTTTCAGAATAATAAGGGGGTACACTTGAAACGAAATACCGTTGTTGTGAGTCTCGAACAGCACGGTTTCTGAGAATACGGAGCCAATTAAGGGAGTTAGTTGTTTGGGGGATTGCCTGTATTCTTTTGGCGACGCTGCATATTTTTGATATTTTCTCATTTTGCGCTTCATGCGTGAAGAACAGTGATTATTACTTCTTTTCGTTTTCAATGCTCGTGAATGGCAAGCATCTTATTTTCAACAGGTTTGGTTTTTTTAGGGGGGAAGGGGACAGATGATGATGTATTTTTAAATATGTCCTTGCGCAGCCAGTTATTTCCTGAGTATGAGTGAGTGTTTGTGGGGGGGGGGGGGGCATCAAAAGCCAGAATTGTTTCTATCGTGGGGGTTGGTAATAAGTCTTTTTATGAATGTATATAACCACCATGGTGGAAAAAGCAAAAGAGTTGCGTAAAGTATACAAGCAAGCGAGGTAAAAGAAGCTGCGGTGATACTCGGTTTCTTTGAATTATATGTATTAGCGGTGGAGATGAATACATATTTTTGAGTAGTAAATCTGGAAATAGAGGTAACTTACATTAATGGATGGTATGAAAAGTACAGAGGCTACAAAACTTGAAAAGTTTTTAAGAAAAACTAATATATGCATATAGACTCCCACCCCCTCCAATTGCAACACTAAGCAGAAGCGGCCCCATTTTTAACAATACAAACACTATGTGTGCTTATATATATATATATATATATATATATATATATATATATGTACATTAAACAGAAAACCCGTAAAGTTGGTCACCTGTCTAAGTAGTCTAAGTTGAGTACTAAAGTACGACACCGCAAGTGGTCAACGCACACAGGTTTCACTGTATATAACTGTTCATTAAGTAAATATTTCTATGCTAAATGAAATATTTATAGTTGAACACTAGTCAAATTACAGAATTCATGCAGTTTGCGCTATCATACATTATTAACTGAATGCTCTGCGACACAACTTAAACTGTAATCAAGTCAAAGCAGTTCAAGTGAACTGTTCCATGTTCATATGGTTCTTGTCAACTGTACTTCTGTCCATACGGATCAACTTAACTGTACTCACGTCAAATAAATTTAAGTTAACTGTGCCTATGTTCATATGGTTCATGTTAATTATACACATGTCCATACAACTCAAGTTAACTGTACTCATGGTCATGTTCATATAGTTCAGATTAGCTCAACTCATCTCAAGGTCGCCGAGAGCCAACGCGGGCCCTTGTCAGTTTGATCACCGGGCCCACTCAACTTCATAACACATTAAAAACTTATACTACTTCGATTCCTAGTCCCCCCCCCCCCCCAAGGCCAGGCCTCTATACTAAGTTCATGGAAAAGATGGAAAGGAAAAAATTTGCCATTTAGAGTCCTTAATCACATGTTTGGCTTGGACAAGAACAAACGGTGGGCGAGTGAGAGTACTATCGGTTAACCTTTTTTTTTAATTCCAGATAAAATCCCGAAAAGTGGCCATACTGGCAAACCTTCTGTAAACCTGTTTGTTTATTTTCGGTCTACCTTTTCCACGAACAGAGTGTAGGCTGACTTACTGACATGGTCCCTCGTCGGCCCTGACTCATGTTAGCAGGGTTCCATTAGTGCGATGCTACATGTGGACAAGATGTCCTATCAACACCGGATGAACTTTGCGCCACTAGACGGCGTCGGCCACTAGACGGCCACTTGGCATCGTAGATGTAAAATTCCGAAGCAAATGCATTTTTACGACACATGCACCCACAGTTTTCGAGAAAAATGCGAGAGAAACATCTGACGTTATACGTTATATGACGAAAAGTATTGGGACACTTTCAAAAATTCACATTTCTACGGATTTCTCAAGAAATAAAAGACCAATAGCTCTGTAATATTTTTTACATAAAAAGTATACTCTAGCTGTCATTTTCTAATAACAATTAAGTCCGCTATTCATATAGGGGACCAGCAACAAATTGAGGAAACAAAAAAAGGTTTTTGATCATTTTTCATTGTAAATAGCTGGGAATAAGCAACAAATTTCAGAAATAAGTTATAAATCTTTCAAAAATTTATTATCTTTAAAGTATCTCTAATACCCACGGAGATATAAGCATTTCTTTCAAAATGCAATTTTTTAAAGGGTTTTCGGCTCATATCACGCAGAGTTTTCCGTCAAATGTTACTAAACTGTAAGAATTTTTGACAGCATATTAGAGAAACATACTAATAAAATTTAAAGTTAAAATACTGAAAATTTAATGAAATATGAACGTTTAAAGCAACTAATTTTTCACCGCGCATGTGCGAAAGATAGCAATTTATAACGTTTGTAACCCAAAGCTCAGATATATCCTACATCTCATAAAAAATTTCACCTTGATATCTTTAAAATCTAAAAAGTTATCAGCGATCTAAAAATCCAAATTTCTATACTTCTTGGATAGGCGACGAATGGTAAGGGGTCGTTGGCAAACTGGCAACACTTTCCTGCTATCGTTGCAGAGTGCTTCATGATAAGAACGGATTATTTGCGAACGATCCCTCACGATTCGTCGTCTCGCCAAGAATTATTAAAATTCGGCTCATTAGATCGCTGATAACTTTTCAGATTTTAAAGATATCAATGTGGAATTTTTTAATGAGATGTAGGATATATATGGGCTTCCGATTACGAATATTATAAATTGCTATCTTTCGCGCATGTGCAGTGAAAAATTAATCGCTTTAAACGTTCATATTTCATTATATTTTTAATATTTTAACTTCAAATTATATTATTTTGTCTCTCTAATATGCTGTCAAATATTGTGAAAGTTTAGTAACATTTGACGGAAAACTGTGCGTGATATGAGCCGAAAACTTTCAAAAAAAAAATTTGCATTTTTGAAAGAAATGCTTATATCTCTTTGGGTATAAGAGATATTTTCACGCACATATAAAAAAAAATTCTCGATAGGTTTTAAACTCATTTCTGAAATGTATAGCTTATTCCCAGCTATTACAATGAAAAATGATCAAAAACCTTTTTTTTCCCTCAATTTGTTGTTCGTCCCCTAAATGAATAGTAGACTTAATTTTTGTTGTAAAATGGCGGCTGGAGTATACTTTTTATGTGAAAAAAATTGCAGAGCAATTGGTCTTTTATTTTGCGAGAAATCCGTAAAAATGTGAATTTTTGAAAGTGTCCCAACACTTTTGGTCATATAGTGTATCCAGCATACGAAAAAAAAAGTTTAATTCAAACATAAACATCGGTATTTGTTTAAGTTAATATAAGAAGATTTTCAAAATATTTATTGCTCGTACAGAGGTATACCATGGAATGGTTCATTCCACTCGTTTTTTACTTAGACTGGATATGTCGTCATACTTTTTTATGCATTCCGAGTGAACAATCCAACGGTGCAGAGTTTATTTAGTGTTGATTGAACGTCCTAGATATACCAGGGCTGTGGAGTTGGAGGGAAAATACCATATTCTGACTCCTAGAATTTTAGCGTGTTCGATTTCGACTTCTTTACCCTAAAATCAGATTCCAGAACCCCGACACTGACTCTGCAGATATGCAGATTCATAGTGAAAATGATCGACTCCGACAATTGCAATTTGTCTTCAACTCCCGATTCCGACTCGGCAGCCGTGGTATGTACTCGATATTTCAAACAGATATTCCTCATTTCATCAAAAAGGTAAGACCTGCAACACTACTTTTTAAAGGCATTAATATCAAGCTTTCTGTTATAACTAGTCTTTGAAGAACATCGTGCAGACGGATATCATATTTCAGTACTCGTAAGCTAAACTCTATGGGGCAAATGTCTTCGAAGAGAGAATCAACGCTTCTATTTTATCGGTAAGTAAATGTATATACATATTTTTTGAAAATTTATCTATATCTTTCAGTGCTCATAAAATTAATTTTGCAACCATGATTTTTAATTTAAATATATACAGTGAAACTCAAATTTTACATCCCCCTGCGAATCTACTTCTTCCCACACTTAATGTTTTTTTATCGGTTCTCACCATCCGTATGCATTTTCCGTTTTTTTTTTCTTTTTTTTTTAACACAATCCCTTGAGAAACATAAAATCGGGGTTTCATTCTAGTTACATAATATGTTTTATTCGTTACATATGTGTTTTATTATGTAACGTATTATATGTGAATAAAACATATTACGTGTAGTTATATAATATGTTTTTTTCGTTACAAAAATGCATTTTGCGCGAAAGTTTTTGTTCCCCTAAAGAAACAGTCAAAACACTTGTTTATCTTTATTTCAAATTCATTATTTTATTTTTTAAATGATATACTTCTGCCATCCAGTAACTCTGTTCATCTGTAATCTCTTAAAATTTGGGCAGTATTTCACTGGATTTATCTGTAACAAGTGAAACAAAAAAGAAAAAAAGAGAAAATATTGCTTTCCCAATTACGAACAAAGAAGGTATAATTACAGTTTAAATTTTTATAAGGATAAAATTTTTTAAAGAGATGCAGTAATAAATTAGCTTAACGAAAAATAAGTATGCTTTTAAATTATTGTCAATCGTCTTGTTCTGAATTGCGTTTAGAAATTAATCAAATAGCTATATTTTCAATTATTTAATTGAAATGTTTGCACTGTTATTTTGTTACGAACGTAATAAGGAAAATTTTATAGGATATAGATTGAAAAATAAAGTTACATTGCACTGATTACTGAAAATTTAAAAAATCCTAAACACTATAAACTTTTAACTTTTCATGTTCATAACCCGTTGCTGTTCTTGCTGTAGGCTGAATTGCCATCAAGATGTTTTATTATTACATGAATTCCGAAACAAAAATGAAAACTATATGATTGATTGCTCGCAGCCACGGTCGGGCTCAAAATTTAGTTTCGCAATTTTTCCCTACTGAGAACTATTTTACGTCATGATTTCCTAAAATATCGGGATTTCCATCTTCAAGACGGAATGTTTGTGAGCTACATTCCTTTTAAATTAAATTTAAAATTTCATACTGTATATATTTAAAAGGAAAAAATTTTTTTTATCCAGATTCGTCGTTTCTAATTTTTCCAAAAGAGTGCACACAATGTAAATTCTAACCAAAAACAACTACCACACCAAAACAAAAAATAATTTCAAAGTCGGGGGGGGGGGAGCAGTTGACTCTCTTGAGCCCCCTAAATGATGGGCTTGATTCTAAGTTTTATATTCTTAGCACAGTTCCTCTGGACTTTTCATGCCTCAAATATCGCTACAAAAATAATAAATGAAAAAGTACTACTTCTGAAACGACAGCAAAAAACAACACAATCCGAACATTTTAGTAGATTGTCATATTCAAGGACATTTTTCGAGAAATGGGATTTTTAGACGGCTAAACATGTTATTTCATTTCAGATATTTTTCTTTCTTTTTTTATATATTTTTTTGATAACCTTTTATTGACAATAACTTAATTTGAGTTAATTTGAATAATAACCCCAAATTAAAGGAAATGATTTGGGAAGGACCACTGACACTGGAATAAAATTAACACATAAAAAATTCAAAATTCACAGTGACAGCTTCCTTGTATCGTCAATACAACGTGGAGCAGATTGCGACTCCGATTGCGTGAAGTGAAAAAGACAGAAAAGAAAGTTCTTAAAGATAGTTTTTTGAGTTTCGCTTATCTGTCACTTAACACGTTCTTCAACTAAATTGTGCTATTGATGTCACAGAGAAAAAAAAAGTCTTTGAAATTAACTCAATCTTTAAAAAAAAAAAAAAATAAATAAATTACAATGGAAATTTCCTCCATTTTGATCAAAGTTGTTGAATTGTCGCATTGCAATATACTGAAAAAAAAAAGAGTTAAATTAACTTTCCCTTCGGGACTAATAAAAAGAAAAAAACCTCTCTGATGCTGGGACGCTACATTCTTTCTCGCAAATATTTCTGCTGCTTCATCTCAAACAAAAGCCATTTTAATCTCTGACCTTTAAAGGTGTCATTTGGTTTCATGTGGCAGCCTGTAACATCTTTAAGGTGCCATTTGGCTCCTTCTGGCATCCTTAAGTCTGGCATTTGATGCCCTATGACACCGTTAAGGAGGTGCCGCTCGCCTGAAAGTGCTAGACAGAGGGGTGCCCATTCCCCCTAAGAGCAAGGGCGCACCCCCCTAAATGTCAGGAAGACCCCCCCCAAAAGGAAAAAAATAAATACCCCTAAAAATTCAATGGCGCAACCTGCGCCATGACCCCCCCCCCCCCCCCAGGTGGGCATCCTTGGTGCCAGATGCAGCCCGCTGTTTCTATAGAAAAGTAAATATTTCTTCTTCTTAAGGAAAAAAAAAGAACATTTCAACCCTCTATATTCTTTCTACTGATGCTCAGAAACTACACACTCTCTAGCAAATATTTCTGCCCCTTCATAAACCGCTTATGACTGGCTTTACGTAGAGCGCTGACTATTATTTAGGTAAGTCAAGTGCAAAAATTAGTACCCATGACGTCAAGACTATTTAAGCAAGTAAGTTACTTCTGCAGGTAGAAATCAAGCGAAAAACTTTTTTTTTTTTTTGTTTATTAGCCTCAATCCTTTTTGACACGGACGGTAAGAATGGACTCTTTTACAACTATCATTGCATCTGATCAACCTTTACCGATAGAAACAGCAATGAATTATAAAACATGTAAAAACAACGTCATTTTCGAAGAGGACACATAATAACTTTTTTCAGAATAAGTCTGCTGCTCAACAGTTAACGACTTTCATCTTTTTTTTTGAATCAGTAGCTGCTTCACTTTTTCTCGAAAATGTGTGAAAGAGAAGGAGGGTTTTGGTCATTTGACTGAAGTAAAATTAATCAATAAAATTAGCCGCTGCTTAAGCATTATCAAACTTATTTTGATTCCAGATTGCTCGAAAATTTCTTTTTAATGGTTTATAATAACTTTTATTAAATTTTATCTATTATTCATTATTTATTTTTAAAAAAAATACAAAAGAGTTGTACTAAAATGAACAAACAAAACAATAATAACTAATGATAATGTAATAATATATCTAACTAATAATAATAGGTAGCATTAACAATCCTTAAATTCAGTCCGTTTATTCTTGTATGATCCGTTCAGGATATAATTAAGTACAATTATTTCCTGTAGAGATGGCAATGCTGGTAGCTCACTACAGAGATTTAAAATTAGTGGTTACCATTTTCAGCACTTCGCTACCTATGATTTTTAATCACTGTAACGAGCTGCCAGTATTGCCGTTTATAGAAAATTCTTGCAGTTAATAAAAACCTGAACAGAGGATACAAGAAATTCTGATTACGATTCAAAAGATTATTAATGTTGCATATATTATTATTATTTTTTTATATTGGAAAAATTCTTTTATATTTGTAAAAATGTAAATAATGGATGAAATGAAGTAAATGTTTTTAAAAATCATAAAAAGAATTGTTCAAGCAATTGGTCATCAAATGAAGGTTGACTTATACGTAAGCATCGGACTTATTTTATTGCCTTGAGACAGTTATTTTCAAAATAAAAAAAAAGGGTAGCATATTTACTTATTTAAATTGCAAGAAGAACGAAAAATAACCTGAAACTGAGTAGTTCAAATACTAACAGCAATACCAATGATCTTGATGATGATAATAATAACAATAAGTATAATAATATATTTATGAGAAGCATAAGATAATCATATTAGGATTCTATGAAAGTATTGGGGAGGGGGGCGGAGAGATTGCTATATTGCTGGAAAAATATCCTAACTCTAATCATCACAATTTTTTCATCTGATATTTTTTTGATATGAAGTTATTCTATACACATAAATCCACAAACACACATACACACACTTATGCATATTATGCATTGATTATGTAAACTTAAGAAACTATGTGTGTATGAGTATATGCACGCACATATTTTTACCGTAATCATTTAAAATGCTTGTACTTAGTTCAGTACTATTAACGGTTTTTCTTTTATTTTACAGGTAATGTCATTCGAATTGTAGAAGAAAAAAATAAGCAAACAAGTTTCTGAAAAGAAAAAAAAATCTTACCAGTGCAAGTTTAAAGCCTAGTTTACAACTATTACCAATCTGGAAGAAAATGACAAGGCTTCTTTCAATGAAAAATTTTCCATCAAACTCCTATCCAATCTTTATTACAACACTAGAAAACCGTAGAAGACTTTCTCAGGACACTACAGTCGAAGAAAATGGAACTATATTTAGCTGATCTGTATATTTTATTTCATCAGGAAATAATATTTAATACTTATCGAAGTGGCATTAATATTTTCTCGAAAGCAATATCGAAATATTTTGCCCTACAGCTTAAGAAAAGTTCTTTTAGCATAATAAAAACTAAAGTAAAATAAAGCTACAAATATTTACCTTTGATTAAGTTGCGGAGGAGCCATCCATTTTTACACGCTCAAGTAGATCACTTTTACTCAAGTAGATAAGTATTTGCAATACTGATCAGTAAGATCAGTATTGCAAACTGTTTACCGTAAGCGTCAAGGAAGTAGTAAATGAAGATGTTACTCTATCAAACTCAAAGGTTTTAACTAAATATGTTTCTCTTCAAGATTTAGTGTAATCCAAAGATTTCAAAATACCTTTTTTTGGCTCGAAAGCTCTTTATTGGGAAATCAGAGAAGTGATTCACCAACAGCAAATCATAATCAAACAGCAACGAGAGGGATCGCATGAAAACTGGATCTTTATTGCCATCATCCAAGTGAAATCCAGAGCCTCCCATGTACTCCGTGTGATGTGTCTGAATCCAAGCATTTAGCTGAGAACAGAGATTCATGGCCAAAACTAATACTTTGAAGTAAATAGCATGAAATTTGATTCAGTAAATTTCAACTTATATTTTAAAAGACAGTTAAATTTTCAAATTTTTGAAAAGTATTTTGTATGAAGCAGACATGTAAGTTTAAAAGCACGAAATATCATTGAAAAATGTATTTAAAAATATGACTCAAACCATCTCCTATTTTTCTGACTCTTGTTCATACGATCAAGACAAGAATTATTGTGTCTAACAAAAACTTCAAGCGATATTTATTCCTTTAACTTCAGGAAAAACAAGTAGAAAAAAAGATAACGTTATAAATAAATAAACAAATGGCATTAAAACTCAAAAAAAGATCTGAACTGTTGACTTTATTGGGAACTCAGAAAAACGATTCACCTACTGCAAAGCATAATCAAACAGCAACGAGAGAGATGGCAGGAAAACTGGATCTTTATTGCCATCATCAAAGTGAAACACCGAGCTTCCCATGATCCGCGTGATGTGTCTGACTACAAGCATTTAGCTGAGAACAGAGATTCATGGCCAAATTTCCAGGGCATTAAGTGAAAGCCTATCTGCCAAGCAGTCACGCCTCCGACCACCAGATAAATCAATTCCCAGAGATTTACAACGGGGAGCCCGCTCTTTCAGAGAGTGGTTAACAGGTAGTTGCGACCTCTTATCGCTACAAATGGTTCCACTGTCTTAATGACAAATATTCCAAGATATATTTTTTTCACTTCGCTTACGATGCGATGTTTGAGAATTACTATACTGTTGCAGCGCTCGTTTTATTTTAGAAGTGGACTTGCGAGGATCGTTACTGACTAGTTAATCTTAAATCGTACATATTAACTTGCACACCAGACGAGCCTTTTATTATGTAGTAGTAACAGTAGTTAAATAATTAATATAATTATTCAAAAAGTAATAATCAAATTTATATACTGATAAAACTGTTGGTTGCATATGGCATATTTTAGGGTGAAATGTTATAGCACCAGCACCAAGTCCGCAAGGGTACCATTTGGCTTCCTACAGCACCCCATAGCACCCTATAAAGATGGCATTTAGTTTCGTATGGCACCTTTGGAGATGCCGTAGGTTACCATACTCCACCCTTAGAGTGCCAAAGGGAGCTAAATGCACACTTAAGGAATTGCCTCTGATGTGTTACAACGTTTCACCTTAAAAGGTGCCACATGCAACCTGCAGTTTTAACGGTGTTGAGCTTACTTTTACTTGCATATTAAATACATAAATAACTTTTGATTTTCAGTGATGTTTTTGAAATGAAATAATATCGGAGAAAGGGGTAAATTCTATTTGAGAGTGTCTTAACAAAAATGACTCCCTATGCCCCAAAAGGGATAACTTGGGAGGAGAAGGAAGAGAATGGAAAAAGAATTTTTTTTTTTTTTTTAAAAAGGACCAAATAAGTGATTACAAAGGCTTTATTAAAAACGTTGTGTTGGCTTAAACAAAAGAAATTATAATTAATACAATTTTCCATGTTTTAGATCTTAGTTTAAAGACAAGAAACAATCAACTTCGTTTGCTCAAGGACGAGTCAGAAAAAGACAAAACAAGTCATAAATGAAATTTTACAAGCATACTGATGTTAAGTGCTGTGAATCGTTAGCACTAATGAAAAAATAGCTACCAGATTCAAAGTGCAAGCATGCTTTGTGCCGTGGGCAGATAAACGGCAGTATCTGCAGAAATGAGTTTTCGAGGCATTTGAAAAAACGCGTTTCGGATTCAATACTAACAATAGGGAAGAGTTGGAATTAGACGTTTTTTCTCGCTTCTTTTCAGCGGAAACCAAATAGATGACCGGAATGAAACAAAAAAAAAAAAAAAAAAGAAAGAAAATTTCGCAGTTACTGCTCTTTAACCTGCCCACGGCAGCAGTGGCGCACTCAGGATATTTTCCTGGGAGGGGCTAGAATTTTTTTTAGGAACTCTGATATGTGAGTAAAGAGGTAAAATTAGTGTTTTTTCTACCTGTCCCAGATTTATGAATTTATGTAGATTTGTTTTAGAAATTTCGTATCAATAATGTTTTATTACTCAGTTTTTATTTTAATTGTGTAGCAACTTTATAAAATTTTAAGGAAGAATAAATTGCGCTCTCCTGTTCTCAGTGCCTTCTCTCTCTATTTATCGAACCACTTCTACAAAATCAGTTTAAATTTGCAAATCATAAAAGACACACACCGACTTAATTATGCTCAAATTAAGAAAAAACACTGAATAAAGAAAGCTGCAACAAATGCTTTCTTTTTAAAAAAAGAGGCTGACTTTTTTGTGGAGAGAAAAGTCGAGTGTTAGGAAAAGAGTTTTACAACAGCCGTATTTTAAGAGGAGTATTTTTCAAATATTTTGTAAAATCCCCAAAATTATAGGCCAAAAGACGCAGTTTTAGCCTTTCTTTTTGGTCTGGTCAAGGAGGTTATGGCCATTTCTGAATTTCATCTGATCTCTGGGAGGGGCTTAAGCCCCTTCGCCCCCTCTGTGGGTGCGCCACTGCACGGCAGTGTTACTTAAATATGTTTAATTGTTACTTCATTTACCTTCGCTTATGGGAATCAGCTTCTTCCCTGTATTTTAAATGCAGTAATATTGCTATTAACAAAAGCCCTTATCATCGTAAAATCGACGCAATGCATTCTTTTTCTTTTTAAATCTGAAAAGAGGAAAAGAAACCAGATAGTTAAGGTTCCTCATTTTTGATAATTATAACTAACTTAATCCAGTAGACAAACTAACAACACATATAATAAAGTCAGGAAACAAGGTATTAATTTTAACATGGCAAATCACGGTATAACTTTCTTAAAATATTTTAACAAAATAGAGGGATAGAGATCGATTTCAATTTATTTTATTGCTTTATTACCCACTGCTTCAGTGAATAGCATCCCCAGATGGACGGTTATCAGCTCAGTTGGTAAGAGCACCCGAGAGGCAAGAAAATGTAGTTTTTGAATGACTGATTTTCCTCAGCTGTATTCTGAACTAAATATTAATATAATCTTAACCCCTTGGGGGCAGGATCTTAAAGCACAGTTGTGTTGCGTTACTGTATTAAAAAAAAAAATCATACGGTTATTTAACTCTAACATTGATAGCAGTTATGCTTAGCTTGAAGGTAAAAGTTCCGGTTACACAGTTTTTAAAACATTTTTCATAAGCTTCTTTTAGCCTTAATTCTAGTTATTGGTTCTTCAGGTTTAAAAAGCAATTGTTCATTTTTTAATGAATCCGTTAGAAGCGGCAATTTCAACTCAACGCTTCTTTTTTAAAAATCTCCATCCTTACGGAAATTGGTGAATACGTAAGGAAGTTTCATTTTTGTCGTTAACGGTCGCTAACCGTCTTATTATATGGCTCCATCCTCTTTGCTATGACTTAAAATTTTAACAGTAAAATATTTTATGAAATATAAACATGACATATGCGAATATTTAATTTCACCTAGATAATCATTCATGCCGAACTTAAGGTGTTCCGGTCACTCAGTTTTTTTTATACTTTTTAAAAACTTCTTTTAGCCTTAATTCCCGTTATTGGTACTCGTTCAAGTTTAAAAGGCAACTCTTCATTTTTTAATGAATCCCCAAGAAACAGCAGTTTCAACTCGACGCTTCTTTTGTGACAATCCTCGTCAAAAACGGAAATTAGTGAATATGGGAAGTTTCATTTTTATCATCGACGGCCGCTCATCGTCTTATTATGAGGTTCCATCCTATTTTATATGACTTAAAATTTTAACATAAAAATATTTCATGAAATATTTATCTGCCACATACGAATATTCAACTCTATCAAGGATAGCATTCATGTTTTGAAGGTACAAGTTTCGGTCACACATTTTTTTTTTTTTTTTCATACTTTGAAAAACCTTCTTTTAGTCTTAATTCCCATTATTGGTACTAGTTCAAGTTTAAAAAGCAACTGTTCATTTTTTAATGAATCCGCAAGAAGCGGCAGTTCCAACTCGGCGCTTATTTTGTGACAATCCTCTTCATTAACGGAAATTGGTGAATACGCAGGGAAGTTCCATTTTTATCATTAACGGTCGCTCACCGTCTTATTAGAAGGTTCGATCCTCTTCTTCCGATCATCAGGAATGAAAGAAAGCCAAAGAAAGACTCAGAAAAAAAAGAAGATAGAAAGAAAAAAATCCAGCTACCATAGCTCATTCCGCAATACTAATTGATCCCTGTATGGGTAAAGCATGTTGTTCAGGTGCAGCAACTATTGAGCTCTTCTAATTATCCGACCGAGATAAGACAAGAAACCTTTAAGAAAAGGAGGGGGTGCCGAAGACAACTTAATTAGTACTCTCAGCAGAGCTTTAATCAGCGGATGCACCGCTCTCATTAAAATCGGACGGGCCCCAAATCTAAATACGCGCAGCGCCGATACAAGTTTGCTTGGCTGGGAAACTTTCCCTTTTAATTGATAAGGCGTTCATTAATAAAAGACTTTTAAAGGAAGCCGACTTTCTCTGCTTTCTTGGCCTAATTACGCGGCTTAGCTTCTTTTTCTGTTTTAATCAATTCTGGCTTGGTCTAATATTTTGTTTTGGATAATCGAAATGCCGGGTTATTAACAGTTTTGTAAACCAAGTAATAAGGGAGAGCCACGGGGATTCAATAATTGGCAAGAGACCATTTGTTGAACGCAAAATTAAAATCAAACTCCTCGTGACTTCAGATTAAAGTTCAACTGAAAAGTTGGGTATGGTAATTTGGGAGGACTTTAACCAGTATGGATCTGCGCTATTAAAACATCTCGAAGAATGTAATTAAAATGCTTTCTATATATTACTCCAGCGAGAATTTTCTTAAGAACTTAATATGGGAACATATTTACTTGATGGCTTTGTTCAGAGTTATATCTTGATTATTAAAATATTTTTGTTCATATGAAGGAATTAAGCGAGCTTTCGAGTAGAAAAGAGAAAAAATATCAATTCCATGTATAAATTAAAATAGTTTTCTCAAGTACTGTATTGTTTGAAAAGTTTGTTTCCTCTTAGGTAATTTTATTTGAAGTTTTAAGATAAACGTCTATATCCTTTTCAATTTTCTAATTAATGGGGCTATAGCAGCATACGTCATACGTCTCTTTAAAGAACGTCCCATCATTCATTGTTAGAAAAAATCATGAAAAATTAGAGCAACATTAAAAACTAGTATGTTGTGGCCATCACGAAACTTTCTTCTATATCTTTCTTGTGAATTCTGATCAATCCCTATGCTTGAAAAGAATGCAATATTCCCAGCAAAAAAAAAAAAAAAAACTTGACGACCGTCCGAATTCCTGAATTCCCGCAAAAGCAAAGCAAAGAACGACTTGAAAGTTATTTTAAAAGCCTTGCTTGAATTAATTAGATGTTTTATTTGTTAACAAACATAAAATGGCAACAGTTATTAATTTTAAATCATTGCGATAACATTTCCGATTATCTCCCGAAAATTAAAATCACGTGAAATAAGCAGACGAGAATATTGTAATTTATCTTTCTTATTGTTGCATTCATAAAGCTATTTTTATTAACACAAAAAAAAAATCAGACTCCCATGGAGCGATTGGCGCCAAAATTGAAACAACGCCTATTTACAAATAGATTCACATTTATTCCAAATTTCATCCAGAACGTAGCATTACTTCTTGAGAAATGGCACTCACAATGAAAAAAAAGAACATTCGATTGCGCCACCCCCTTTTCAGCTTTTGACACCAAAATAAAATCAGCTCTTATACCCACTAAGGTCTACTTGCCGATAAATTTTTCTTTTATTCCGTTAATTATTTCTTGAGATACAGCAGTCACAATTGACGACAAAAAACGTTCTATAGCTCAACCCCCGTTTGAGTTATTGCCACCAAAATTGAATCAGCACCTGTTCCTGTTAATGGCAACATATGGTCCAAATTTTGTTTGATTCCGCCAGTTACTTCCTGAGGAATAGCAAGCACGCGTAACTCAAAAAACGTCCCATTGCTCCACCCCCCTTGGAGGAATTCGCGCCAAAAACCAATGGGCACAAGTTCACATAGGGGCACATATGTGTACCAAATTTCGTTCGATTTCGTGCGGTAGTTTTTGCTGTAGAGCGGCCACAAAAAACTGGTCACACACAGACGTGACACACACACATACACACATACATACACACACACATACATACACACACACAGACAGACAGACATTTTCCAAAAATAGTCGAAATGGACTCAGCACACCTCAAAACGTTCGAATCCGTCAAAATTCGAAATTCGAAAATTTGCACGAATCCAATACTTTCTTCTATATATTAGATATAGAAGAAAGTAATTAATGTAATGTCATCAGTCATCAATAAAGTGTGGCGACAATACGCAGTCGAGTTTGAGAGCGAAAAACATCAGTTAAATTTAAACAAAAATAATTTCCTAAAGTATTGAACAATGATTGGGGAAACTCGTTTTAGCAAAGTTCGACCGATTAATAATAGTATAGTAAAAGTTAATCTGCTTCAAAAAAAAAAAAAAAAAAAACCCGCAAATGAAAGTACAGACAAAAAATTTGTCAAAACATTCAAAAAATAAATAAGTGTTAGCGTTATCTATAACTGGCTCAGACAGTTCTATGTGACAAACCTTTCGATTTGCCAATGGAGCATATGAAATCATGAAAACAGCTTTGGAAAAATCAAATCAACTTTCACCCATAAATTATGTAATTTAATATTTCCATTTCACTCATAAATTATAAGTTTATGCTTTAAGTAAATATTAGGTAGTACAATGAGCAAATGATCTTCACAAAAATTTCCAGCTAAACTATGTGGAAAATTAAAGAATCTAAAGCTTCTGAAATTAGGTTTGAGGTCTGTTCTTGATCACTTAGAACATCCAATGAGCGTACTTATCGATCATAACCTTGTATATTAGCATTTAAGGAAGCCACTTTTGGTCAAAACAGAAAAAAAAAAAAAGACTTCAGTGTCTACATCAAAGTATAACCCAAAAAGATAAATACAGACATGAGCATGGTCAAATTTTATTGATACCAGCATAACACTTCTGTTTACAATCGTGAGTAACTCTCTGTCCGAAAGTTACTCACGGTTTAAAGGGAAAACTTTTTTTTTAAACACGTTAAAGCAAAAACAACTGGTCACGTTGACTGGTTTTGCATCATCAAAAGCAGAGGCGGATTAACTGGTTTGGTGCTCGTCGCAATGTCTTTTAGATGGTTTCTTAAAAATAAGCCCCCCTCCAAGAAGAAAAAACTACGAAAAATATTGTTTCTGTTCTTTTTTTGGTTCCTCTTTGGAGCCCCAATGTCATTGGGGCCCCTCGCAATTGCTACATGGTAAATCCCCCACTCACAAGCATGAACTCAAGACTACAGATTAAATTCGAACAGTAGCTTCAGAGTTATTGTATTATATAATGATTATATAAGTTGAGGTATGACTTTGACAATGTTTACCTCTTTTTGGGGTACTAGAGAAGGGGGATAAGCACGGAGTTGAGCTGGGTTACTTTTGAAGATGTTCTTTGAAAGCATTCTAAGTCAATTCGTGCTGATACTACGTCCCTTTTTAACTGAATGCCTCAAAAAAAGTTAAACACTACCAAAATTATAGCTCAACGCATCAGAGCCCCATTATATAGTGTTTCTAGATTATTTTGCAAAATAAAGAGTAAGTATAACCTGCAGCATCGGCACTTCTGCAGCTTTTGATTAAATGTACAAAAAAATATGAACTGGTGCAAATTTAACCTACATACTTCAAAGTCACCCTAAATGACTATTTGGTTTCATTCATAGCTCCCATATTTTATATACAAACCATAATTCGTTTAATAAATATCATGCAAAGACACAAAAATTCAAATACACACACACACACACACACACACACACACACACACATAAATATATGATTCAGGTTCTACAACGAACAAACATCCGTAAAAGCTTTAATAAAATTTACAGCTTTGAAAGTGAAAAGCTTCAGTGTGTAGTTCATCCCTTCGCTTAGTGGTGCCATAATTCCAGGTTTCAACATTCTAAAGTTCATTATTCGCAAAACTTTTAAGTCGCGGCATACAAAAGGCTCTTCTCGTGCAAGAGACACTGAAAAGGTACCATTTCACATAAGAATAAATAAATAAATAAAAGCCTCCTTTTCCCTGCTTATAAAACTCTTTCTAAATAACAAAAACTCTTCCAGTTTCATTGCAGGGAAGGCTGGGCTTTTTAGATCCGGAACACTGATGGAAAATTTCCAATCGCTAAAGATGCGATTTAAACCCTATTGGTTAGCTTCGAAAAGTCAAGCGAATATTTAAATTCCCTACGTCAAGCATCACAACTGAAAGAGAAACTCTTTTCCAAGAGCTTCTTATTTCCCAGTAATCATTAAAATTCCCCTTTGCTCGTGTCTCCCGATTTGCATATTCAAGAACAAAGACGAGTTAAGTAGACAGCTGGGAGTTAAAGACTAAGATCCTATCCTTTTACCAGCAGCTTTCATTTGTAGCTCTGGAATTCGACGAGAGCTCCAGCTTACTTGGAGTTCGTCTTTTTTTCACCTTTCCCCACTCTTAAAGCTGCCATCCCCCCTAAGGGATTTATGCAGTACTTTAAGAAAAGAAGAACTGAAGATTGGAATATTCTAGCTTTACAAGGACTTTCAGTTTTCTTTGGCATTTTAAGATGGGCCTGCTCGTCGGTGTCTTCGGGGAACTGTTTCTGGGACAAAATTTAAGAACACTGGCATAAATATGGTACGGCAGAGTTCAGATATTAAATTCATTTCATCTACAATATATATCGAACTCTTTCTTTGGTTATATTTTTAAGCAATTATATGAAACTATAATTTGCATATTTGAAATATTTTTTTTCGGAACAATACTACATTTTTCTGGTGGATTAGGGAGCTCATTCAACTCAATTTTGTTCTATTCGATCGAATTACGTCTACTAGTAGCGCAGCTGGAAATTTTCTTGTAAGTGGGGCAAAGGAAACTTCTGGCTTCGCGATTGGTAGATGCAACTGATCGTATTTAATTCGATCGAATTCTGTTAGAGTTGAATGAGCCCCTAAAACTCGTTCACTACGAAGATCAAAGTGTTGTTACACCTTGAACATATATTCTACAACCTTAAAAGCAAACTTTAGTGGTAACTGTCAACTATTGATAAAACTTCGACAAATAGTACTCGTTGTTGCACTTTGAAAACTTAAAATATTTAGCAGAAAAAGCTGGTTTTTATTTGAATATGGATTTCAGTTTACGAGGATATTTTTAGGTTCACTTTTAATGCGCCCCTGTAAACTGTGATCATTTACAGTGTTAATGAACGACTTTAACTCTTTTCCTGGTCTTTTAGCTTTGGAGGGAGTCAAAAACAAACATTTACCAAGATGTCTCTGGATACAGTTAAAAAAAATAAAAAAAACACATAAATATGACGATCCTTTGTTTTTTGAATGAGAAATGATTATCTACTATTGGCTTTTCAAAGCGATATTTTTTCTGAATTGTTTTCTAGCATAATTTGATTTACCCTTATAATAATTTTTCATATAAACATGTAAGACTTTGCTGTGATTTTCTGATAGCCCATGCTATTTATCGGCCTTCATAACATATCTAACCTAAACAGTCTGAATTCAGTCTCATTTGTAAAAGTTCCCGTAAAACTTTTGAAAAGCATAGGAGCTTAGCTCTCGTGAGCTCTAACGCAAATTAAGCTATATATATAGTTAGAATTCCGCAATCTGACTTGCAAAAAACGAAAAAGAAAAAAAAAAATCATAAAAATCTTTCCGAAAGCTATAAAGACCTTTTTAACATTAGATCCTTCAATCGCATGTATACAATGATTATAAAACTGAATTAAAAAGTAGTCAGACGAAAGAAAGTGATAATTGTTTTATAGAACTAAGTTTTAAAATAAAACTATTATTACTTTGTATAAGTATTTGATTTATCGTATTCGGTTTTATTTTAAATTTTGAACATAAGAGGTAATAAATGATTATAGAATTCAAACTTTTGGAACAGATATATTAACTTCCAACACATTTCTCCCAAATATACATAAAAACGCAAAATTATTTTCTTTTCTCACATATTTCTAGTTCTTCCATTAAGAAGCTCAATGAAAAGAATCAAATTTACATTTCTATCAACATTAAAATTTAGGATAAACAGACAAAATCATTCAATAGCCTCCATCATAATAGCTCAATGTCTGCTGTTCATTAAAACAGCGAATATTATTTCATCACTTGATATCATGTAAAGCCAGAGCACCAACTTTTGAAATCGGCCATTTGCGAAAGTTTGGGGGGAAGGGGGTCATCGCTGATAACATTACGGAAGGGGATGGGGGGAAGGGGGTCATAGCCGATAACATTACGGAAGGGGAAGGAGGGGAGGAGTCTCCAGATAAAATCTACTCTTTTCATAGAAATTAAACTCGAAAATAAATCGCTAGGGAGGATCAATCGTTTTATGAATAAAAACATGAAGCAAAAATAAAAAATGGCGAAAATTGCGAAAGTTTGGCAAAATTTTATGCACCCTGGTGATAGGTTCGAAGAACTTGTTACACTCCTTCATTAAAGCCCGGTCAAACATTAAATGCGCGAAAAAAACTCAATTATTTGCATGGGAAAGTTATTAAATCAAGTATTAAAAGTTGAAGGAAATGCCTTTCTCCAACAAGAAGTAAATTATAAATGAAGCGGCAATTTTTCTTTCGTTTTTTCTCCTTCGCTTAATAAATTCATTGACAGGAATAAAACGAACTAAATGTCACCTAGATTGATATGTATTTTGGAGAAAGCTCCTTTTTTTTCTTCTCTTTTCTTCCTCTTCGCCGGCTTCCTATTTGATTCGCGCGAAGCATGAAAAAATATCAATCCCCAAATTTACATTTTAAACATATTAAACACAGTAATCCAAATATGACTGTGGTCCATTTGGAGCGGCGGGGAAGTATGCATAAAACATGTCTAAGGAAAAGAAAAGGGACATAGAATTATCCTTGAATGGAAGATGCAGGTATTAGTCTGATATATGCACACGAGAAGTCGGATTGCATAGAACGAAGGGGAGAGAGAAGTACCGTCAAATGATGTGGATTCACCGTTTTTGCTGATTCCATTTTCTCCATTTGAACAAAAACTTGCTGGGATGATTTATATTTGATAAGACACGCTGGATTTACTTTTCCTTTTATTTTGCTCCGTTCCCCCACTTTTTTTTTTTCCTTCTTCGGGGCCTGCTTTTTCTCCTGTCGGAGAATTTTCGATCTTAGTTATAATATTATCTGGCCCGTCTCCAGTTTATTCAAATTTGGCGTGTTACGCTATGATGAATACGAGGTCCATTCTTCAATTTCAAGCACTGTGTTTCAAATGCAAATCAGGTGGGTTGATATTTGAATGCGGCACGCACTTTGTTTACGATTCACTGCTTCGTCGCTCCATCCTCCTCCTCCCCCCTTTCGAACCCGCCAACATTCTTAACATTCGGAAAGACAATCTCTCCCATCCGCCAGTTGGCTTTCGGGCCCGAACAGTCGTTTATGCAATTCGAACAAGTCGCTCGACCCACGGACACCCCAACAAAGACGCGGCTTTTATAAATGATCGGAGATTATTCTTCAACCGCGACTTCGAAAAGAAATTTAATTTTAGAATATCATCTTCAGACAGCTTCGCCAAGTTTTATTTTTTCATTGCTTGCTTCTTAACCAAAGCCCAATTCCCCTTTTAGTTTAGCAATCGACTTATATATTCAAATCAATTTTTTAGTTATTGTTTGTTTTCAGTTTAAACCTTCTCAATTTTTATTAGACATCTCTTAATTTTAGTTAATTTGCAAACAGTCTCTAATTTCATCATTTTGCAATCACTTTCAATTTTCTTCATTCATCAATTTTGGAGATTATTCTTCAACCGCGACTTGTAGAAGAAATTTAATTTTTGACTATCATTTTGTTTTGCTAGCTTCTTAACCAAAGCCTGATTTCCCGCCTAGTAATCGATTTATAAATTCAAATCATTTTTTTAAAATATAGATATGTTGTTTTTTTTTTTTTTTTTTCATTTTGAACCTTCTCAATTTTCATTAGACATTTATTAATTTTAATAATTTTCAAACATTCTTTAATTTTATCATTTTGCAAACACTTTCAATTTTCTCCATTCACCAATTTTGGAGATTATTCTTCAACCGCGACTTGTAGAAGAAATTTAATTTTAGACTATCATTTTGCATTGCTAGCTTCTTAAAAAAGCCCGATTTCCCCTTTAGCAATCCACTTACATATTCGAATCATTTTTTTATATTGATATTGATTGTTTTCATTTTAAACCTTCTCAATTTTCATTAGACATCTCCTAATATTAATAATTTGAAAATATTCTCTAATTTCATCACTTTGTAGACACTTTCAATTTACTTCCTTCATTCATCAATTTTGGAAATTACTCTTCAACCGCGACTTGCAGAAGAAATTTAATTTTAGGCTATCATTTTGCATTGCTAGCTTCTTAACCGAAGCCCGATTTTCCGTTTAGTAATCGACACACATATTCAAATCATTTTTTTAAATATAGATATTGTTTGTTTTCATTTTAAACCTTCTCAATTTTCATTAGACATCTCCTAATATTAATAATTTGAAAACATTCTCTAATTTCATCACTTTGTAGATACTTTCAATTTACTTCATTAGTCAATTTCGGAGATTATTCTTCTACCGTGACTTCTAGAAGAAATTTAAAATTTTAGACATCATTTCTCATTGTTAGCTTCTTAACCAAAGCCCGATTTTCCGTTTAGCAATCAACTTATATATTGAAATTATTTTTTTACAGTTATTGTTTGTTTTCATTTTAAACTTTCTCAATTTTCATTAGACATCTTCTAATTTTTACGATTTGCAAACATTCTCTAATTTCATCATTTTGTATACACTTTCACTTTTCTTCATTCATCATCAATTTCATAGATATTCTCTACTTTGAAACTGCTAATGGATTTTCTCTATTCTTGACATTTTCATAGACATTCTCATCGTAAATAAATCCATAAAATACTTCCATTAACCACTAACGATTCCCGCTTGATTCCGGGGTGAAATATACAGAAAACTTCGAAGAATTGAGCGGAAAATGAGAGAAAATAGTGCAACGAAAGTTCTCGCAACCGCTGGGTTAAAAACTCCATAGTGATAATTTTTATTAGACTCTCCGTTTTCAAATTTTTACATAAAATCTCTATTTTTTTCATTTTTATAAGTATTTTTCATTTCTATCACTATTTGGAGTTTACACTCTCAGAAATGCATAGCTCAATTTTGAGGTTTCTTCAATCGTTAGACAAATTTCATCATCTACGACGCTTCTTCCTCCACTGGGTCCGAATCTCAATGTCTAATCTCACGAAACATTCGTCAATTTTGACGAAAAGTGGACTTGGAGCAATTTTTATTAAGCCTGTTCGTCAAATATGACGAAAATTCCGTAAGTTTGAGCATGCGTTTCTGAGAGTAGGGGAATGTGGGGCAAAGTGAAATGGTTAAGATGACTGAGTATTTTCAAAGGGAAAAAATTGGAAACTTGTTTTGAAAGTTACAGTACACAAAGAAAGAACATTTTATTTTACTATAAAACATGCGTTTGAAACAGTATTTTTTGTTTTTAGCAGTTAATTTGAGTCTTCAACAAAAAGTAGAAAATTTTCACTTTTTTTTTCATGGGGAAAAGTGCAAAATAAAATATTTTTTCATATTGAATATTTTCTATTCGATTTTTAACAATTTTTTGATTAAAAGAATCAGTAAATAAAAGGTTGAATGAATAAATGAAAAGATAATGAAATAATAAACGAATAATTTAATGAATAAATCAATTAATATATGAAGAAAAATAAATGTGCGAGTAAAAGAATGAATGAATAAGAAAAAAGTGGATGAATGAATGAATAAATGAGTGAATAACTAAATGAAGGGTTGTAAACGAACTGATTAAAAAATGAAAACATTAGTAATTTATATTAAATGATCGAGTGAGCAAATGAAACAACTATTTCACTTTGCCCCGCATATGCTAGGTCTAATTGTGCAGTTTATTTAAAAATCAAATAATCTTAATATTAACTACATTAATACTGCATTGAATATTAGGAGGTCTCAATTAATATTTAAAATGTTAATATAACAAGAACTTTATCATTTTATAGTTACAAAAATATTTTTTGACTTACAACAAAATATTGCAATATGAGTACCAATTTTTTAAAATTGCCTATATTACCAAATGCTTTAATCTTCGGCGGTATTTTTTCCCTGACTGGAATAGACTACATATGGTACTACATAATTAAAATAATACCAACTAGGTGGAGCTAAAAGCAGAGTAAATATTTCACCATTTCACTTTGTGCGTGTCCCATATGTTTCCCTACATATATTCATCATTTCGTCATTATATGTATAATAGGAGTTAAAGGCAATTGCATATGCTGATATGCAATAACTTCTTTTGCTGTTAGTACTCAAATGCATAAAACAAGCATTTAGATAAATTAATCTTATGCCGCAGTTTTAGATTTTGTTTTTCAACTTAAGTAAATTCTAAACAAATCATTTTATTTTTCACAAAGGAAGAAAAATCGGCGACTCGTAGAAAGCGATTTCGTGAAAATGAATACTACCCCTTTTCGGTAGCCAAGAGGGAAATAAAAAGCGTGTCCAGGATGAAGAGAATCACGAGAAGACCCTGAATTACTACTCCAGTAATTTTTTTGAGTAATTTTTCGACACGTTTGACTCACTGAGCGACTGAATTCTTGAGTTGCGAGATTATAATGTCATTCGTTAAATTATTTGAATTTCACGTATAAATATATTTGAATCAGTATCAGTACACTCCTATAGCGTTCAATTTTCGATCATGGAAGACATTTGACTTCTTATCCAATTTATTGTGAAAAAAGAGAAAAGGTTGGAGCGCGATAAACTAAAACATTTCAGTATACAATAATTGCCCAAAAGCAACTGCAAAAGTTGAAAGGATATTTGCACCTATTATTGAAAAGGTGCAAATATCCTTTGCTAGAACTAGATAAAACCTGAATAATACATTGTGATGTATCATAGTAAAAATATTTCATGTGTATATTTTTTTATTTTTTGTGATAATTATTATTTAAATTTATATTTATCCTTTCAATAACAAAGTGCAAAAACAAAAATTTCAATCAATTTTTATTCAGAAGTAACAACTTTTCTCTACATAAGCAAAGGATTATTAGTGTATACAGTAAAACCTGTGAAGTTGACCACCCTTGTAAGCTGACAACCTGTCTAAGTTGACCGCTATATTCAGGCACAGAATTAGATCTATATCATACAATTCAACCTCTAAGTTGACCACTTGTTTAAGTTGACCACTAAAGTTGTGCAAACCAAGTGGTCAACTTACACAGGCTTCACTGTACTATTTTATTTTCACTGCATATTTTGGATATTTTTAACGCGTAAACTACATGCATATTTTGATGAATTTTTGATCTATACTTCGGGTTCAACTCATATGATTTTTTTAAATAGAAATTCCATATTTTTAACAGCTATATTAGGCAATGTTCATTATTTTTTTATTATTATAGCCATTATCCGTTTTAACTGAATTATTTTTCAGGCTTAATAGTCGGATTCTATTCAGGTCGCTGAAAAAGCTGATCTTGAATTTTTCTGTGGCTCTTCACAATCAATGACACTAGTCTATCTCATCTAACTATTTTAACTCTATCTCATCTCACTCTTTAGAAATGCATCGCTCACTTTCGAGGACTCTTTAATCGTTTGACAAATTTCGTCATCTATGACGATTCTTTCCTCGCTGAATCAAAAACGCAGGCTTAAAGTTCACGGAGTTTTTGGTCAATTTGACGAAAAGTTTCATCGGAGCATTTTCCATTAAGACTCTTCGTCAAATACGATGAAAATTCCGTAAGATTTAAAGACGCATTTCTGAGAGTGTAGATTCTAACTCATTTGTGTTCTGAAAAAGTCTGGGAGAGTTTGAAATGTTAGCCAGAATTATTACGGATGGACCATCGCCTCCTGGCGGAGTCTCCATAATTATGTTAGCGACGAAAACCCTGAAAGCCTTAATTCATATGTTTCCATTACATCAATTCTTATGGACTTCCTAAAGTAGCACTAATCACATTCTGCATAAATTATAGCCTTTCTTTTTAACCTAAAGATAAGTTATTACAATTACACACACTTTCACTTTGGAAGCATTATAAAGCTTAATACCATCATCACAGGTTTTATTTCAATCATGAAGTAACAATCAAATCGCAAAATATTGAATCTTATAAGTGTATCCTCAAATCTCACGAAATTTTCATCTTATTTGACGAAAAGGCTTTATGAAAAATGCTCCTAATTAACTTTCTATCGCATTAAGTCAACTTTTCGTCAAATGGACGAGCATTTTGAGAAATTGGAGCATCTCTTCGAATTTTAACTCTCTAAATTCTTCAAAAAATGGCGAAAAACAATAATTTGTTGAGTTTTCCTCGAATCTGTATGAAAAAACTGAACTGTAGTTGCCTAATACTTATAGCATTCACCCCATGGTATATTTTAGCTTTAAACGAAGTAAAATCTTTCAGTAAATTACCACCCATTAGCCAGGGCTAAAGCAGAAATACGTGAAATACACCACCAGCTCAGTCATTTCCAGCCGAGGACTGCAGTTTCGTGCTTATTAGCACTCATCAGCCCGGCATAGGAAAGTGACTGAACTGGAGATGGAAAACCTCTTAAGGATGCCAAGAGTGCGAAACAAACTGGTAGCTAATATAGAATTAGTAGACCAGACGAGTGACCGAAGCAATGGTTCGGTTCAACTCGAAGATTGAACGCGAGGCCTCGCTCACTTTCCTATGCCGGGCTGATGAGTGCTAATAAGCACGAAACTGCAGTCCGCGGCTGGAAATGACTGAGCTGGTGGTGTATTTCACGTATTTCTGCTTTAGCCCTGGCTATTGGGCGGTAATTTACTGAATATACCTTGCCTCGCGTTCAATCTTCGAGTTGAACCGAACCATTGCTTCGGTCACTCGTCTGGTCTGCTAATTCTATATTAGCTACCAGTTTGTTTCGCACTCTTAGTTTCCTTAAGAGGTTTTCCATCTCCAGCTCAGTCACTTTCCTATGCCGGGCTGATGAGTGCTAATAAGCACGAAACTGCAGTCCTCGGCTGGATATGACTGAGCTGGTGGTGTATTTCACGAAGTAAAATCTTGTTACAACGAATGCCAATGCAACGAATTATCCGTTTCAACGAAATACATTTTCAGTTTCAGTTCCAATTTCACTTATACTACATTGCTTTAATTCCATTACAATGCAAATCCCATTACAACGAACAAAATTTACGGTTCCTTGAAGTTCGTTGTAACTGCATTTCACTGTATTAACCAATAATATTTTGCTGGGATAGCTCAAACTATGTTCTTTTCAAAAGGTAAAGTAATTGTATGCAAAAACACTAATTTCATTTATTTTTTCTTTTTCCTAGGAGATCTACCCCCAAAACGAGCTAGAACAGCCTACACAAGTACTCAGCTTGTGGAGCTGGAAAAAGAGTTCCACTTCAGTCGCTACTTATGCAGGCCAAGGAGAATAGAAATGGCAGAAATGCTGAACCTCACCGAGCGACAAATCAAAATATGGTTCCAAAACAGGCGCATGAAGTACAAGAAGGAAATGAAGGCGAAGGGATATCCAGTCTTAGAAAAAAAAGTTTTCAATCCTGTCATTCAAATTCCAAAATCTTCACCAGCAGTGATGCGATCGGTTTCTCCAGCCATTACTTCTAGTTACAATTTTGTGCCACCCGGTGCAGCAAATCCTCGCTTTGAGTGTAAATCTCCATCGTCCTATGAACCAAATTCAACTTCGAGTTCCTGTATGAATTCACGTTCGATTCAGTCTCATTCCAGCCCTTTGTTGGATTCTTCTGATGCATTAGCCGTTAACCATCCGTCCATGACATCCACTCCTGTCAGCAAAGCATACACCCCAGCCAGTACCCCACAGAGTATTAAAAACGAAAATGGATATTCAGAAGAATATATGCTAAATCGTCCTATTGCATTGCAAGACGCTTTATATGATACTGATTCGGAAAAGAAGCTACCTATATCTTCACCACCAGCATCACCTACTCAGTCCCACTGTCCAAGTTTGATTACTCCACCTTCACCAGTTTCACTATCCCCCATAGATTTCTATTTGGCAGAACATGCTCCTGGTTTTTTCTATAGTCAAGGTACTCATCCAAAGATAAAAAGCGCTATGTATTCCGATATGGTGTCGAGATTCGCGGCGGCGACACAACATTCCGGCTGGAACGAGACCAATATGCACATGCAATTCCAGAACAACTTACCAAGCTCGGTGAATCTCTTTTCCATGAATTACAATACTCCCAACAGCGCTCGAACTATAGTGAACAATTCTATGAACAGTATGTATCAACCGGCCATGCATTCTGGATCCTATTATTACCCTCCCTCACAGCAAATAATTAATAACAATCAAGCTACTCATGATTGGTGCATCTCGCAAGAAGCAAACAGAGGTCAGAGATTTCCTCCTAATTTTTTATCCCCATAAGTTTCTCAAATGTAAGGTCTTAGCCGGATTTTCTCATTTAAGTTTGAAAGTTCAAAGGATAACAAGTATTTTTGTCATTTAAATTTAAAAATCCAACTTAACATCAGTATGTCATAAATGGTGCTGGAAGATTGCAACTTAGAATAACATCTGTTGGACAACTTTGGTTTATCATCTAAGCAAGAAATAAGTGACTATGCTCAACATAATCTGCCTACGGAACTTATTACAAATCGTGCCTTTAAAAAAGAACGAATCGGGTAAAAAATTGCCTTAAAAGCTACCTAAAACCTGCCTAAACAATTGTCTAACATCCATGGAATGCCTTAAGAAGAAACAAAAACTTATGGGCATAAATTAGTAAAAATAATGTAATTTTAGTCTGTATCAAAATGGTAGAATTTTTACTTGCCATATGAATACGCAGGTATAAGTTTTAAATGAAAGCAAACAAAGCAATAACATCATGCCTTTTGAAAGTTGCTGAAAATTCTTTGGCCAGTGAAGTTAATTATTTAGTTTTAAAATACTTTACGATTCAGATTGATGATAAACTGGACAGTCTGTTAGGTGAAACAAACTGCAAGTATGCACATTTATTTTACATATGTGAAGGGTCCACTGGAAAAATGATTTAAGTCCGCTTTTTGATGAAATCGTTGTTTTATGATTTATTCATTCATTTTATAACATAAATGACTATTTTAACGAAATCAATTTTTGTAATTGAACCAATTGTATCAAAAAAAAAAAAAAATCCTTTTGAAATTTTCATTTTAATTAGTAAGTAAACTTACATTTTTGTTTTATTTGAAATCGGGATGGACTTTAACTTGTTTTTCCAATGACTCCTCGAAATATTCTGAACGTCTGCCCTGCTGTTTTGTTTAAAGGAAAAAGACTGTAAAAGAAAAAAATTGACACTTTCTTCATTTCAGAGATCAGATTTCAAAAGTTTCGAAAAACGGACAAAATGATGAGACTTATGTATTGACTGCTGGAAAAACAAATTATTTAAGTGTTTTTACAAAACTTCAAATAATGCTACAACAAAATCTACATACAGCCGAATTAGCGTGTAAATGAACTGTGGGACTTAATCGATGAAGTCTTCTTTTCTTTACAAAATCCTTTCAATTCAACTGAATTGTTTAAGTGTATTCGATTAATTGAAGTGTATTCATTGTTTTTTGTTTATGTAGCTATTTTTGTGGTGTTATTTTTCAAAACATTACATTTTTTCGGAAAATATTTTTTAAATAACTAATTATTTATGTTGTGTATCATGCATAATCATTTTTAGGCAGTCTTTTATGCCACATTTTTCAAATACATGCTTTTTTTATTCATGTTTACTAGTCTTTAATGGATTTGTATTTGTTGAAAAGGCATAACAGTTCGGTTTCCGTTTTGTATATTGCAATCATAGGTCAGAATAACACTTTAGAACGCAATTTCTTCAGTTCACTAGCTGTTCGAACATAATGACAGAACGCAACCATAGATAAGAATAAATAGAGCAGAGTTATATATAACAAAAGAAAGCCAAGAGAAAAGAAGAAATTAAAATAGACTACAACAAAATGCTTCAAACATCCATTGAAAATAACAATAAATAGAATATCCAACATAAATTAAACTTTGAAAATTAATCGAAAGTGTTTTCCCTTTTTTTTTTAAATTTTCCTTAGTTTTTAACATCAGTGAACTATTTGAAAAAGTTATTACTCTTAAGAGAGTTAATGATGTTATGAATAATTAATATGTTTTTAAACAAAAAATAATTAGATTCATGATATTATGGTATATGTATTACCTACATAATAACCTCAACTTATATGCAAATTGAGACACTTGAACCAAAATCAACCCGATTAAAAAAAACTCAGTTTAGATTAAACCAACAAAAATCTATAAAAGTCGACTTCAAATGAAAACAGATGAGATTCACGGTCAAGCCCTACTTCAAATTCATCATCATTGTTGAAACAAATTTTGGACGTTGATGACAAGGCACCATTTTGAGGTACTTCACATTGTAAGACTCACGTGTGACCCATGGAGGTTAAAATTGCCATCTGTGGGCGCATATGGTTATGTGTCCTTGGGTACAAAGGTACGCCATGTTGGTTTTGCAAGCCAGTGACATCGACACGACCACAGTTTTACAACATTACAAATCAGAAACATAACCTTCAAAATATAGGGAATCATGATACCTACAACAAAAATAAACGAGCTGATGTGTGCATCACATGACTTCCTTTTACTACAGTTTAATGTCATTTTCTCATTATTGGCAGTTTTAATGTGATTCAATAGTTTACTCTCTAAATGTCACTAACAGTGGCCAAATTGAAACCAGATTAAAAAAAAAAATAAAAAAATAATAAAAAAAAATCGCCAAATTTGTCGCAAAGTTGGCGACAAAACTTAACGACCAAAAGACTGGCGATATATCGCCGAGTGTCCGCCAAATTATAACACCACTTAAAATTATATCGAAATTAACAATCATTTCCCCATAAAAAGGGGCAAAAGACCCCCTTTGCAGCATCCGAATGCAACCAAAAAAGGAGGTGCACAACTACACCCCACTAGGAGTCTACGTACCAAATTTCAACTTTCTGGGATATTCCGTTCTTGAGTTATGCGACACACATACGCACATACATACGTACATACAGACGTCACGAGAAAACTCGTCGTAATTAACTCGGGGATCGTCAGAATGGATATTTCGGGTGTCTGTACGTTCCTAGGCATATATCCACGTGTGATCGGGTTGAAAAATAAACTCAAAATTCATTCGGGGGTGAGCACAATGGAAATTAAGGCCGACTTTTGAGTGAAATTTTTTTCGCGAATACAATACTTCCTTTTTTGTAAAAGGAAGTAATAATACAACCCACGACGGACGAAAAAAAAAAAATTGTTCAATGTTTGTTTTTACTTAGATCCTACTAAAACCGAAAAAATGTGATAGAATCTTAAATGTACGTTTGTTGGCGTTGAAACTTCCTGGGGTACTGGAGAGGGATTGTGACACACACGTTAAACCCCAAATAGGATCTCTCTCGACGATACCCGGAATTTCCTGAACAACGTCTGTAGGTACAACCGTCCGTGGATACAGCAGCTTCCCCTATTGTAAAAGTAAGCAGACAAGAACAAAACGAAAAAGAATAGAATGAATTAAATCATAATAAAAAATAGTATAATTCTGAAAGGTAACTAAAATAAAAGAGAGCAAGGTAAAATAAAATATAATATACAGTGGCTCCCCCAAAAGTGTTCGTACATCTTGAAATTTTGAAGTAAAACCAAAATTAAGCGAAACTAAATTCGAATAGGAAGTCCAGTTTTTTTTTTTTTTTTTTTTCACACCATTCCTCTGTCATTCTGAATAAAACCAAATAGTTTTTTTTTTTAATATTGCCAGACTTGATTCTTGAAATTTTTCAAAAAACGAAGAGACAGAGAAAAAATATGCCACAAAAGTCATCGTACACGGAAATATTTTAGAATAAATTCATGATTTAAATTATCATACCTCGTTTTTTTTATTTTATTTTTTTTAATTATAATTTTTGCATTGTGATGATACTGTTAAGTCATTTCGCTTTTATTATTTATTTATTCCCTAATATTCTGATTATCAATTTAAAATGGCAGGTATACGTAAAAAGCAACAAACACGATTCGAAATTTGATTTTTTCACCTCACAGCAGCCGTAAATTGGTTTGACATGTCTCTAAATTAGTTAATTTATGCCATTCTATAGTGAAGTGCTTGATAAAATGCTTTAAAGACAAGAATCGGATCGAAAACAAGGTAAGAAAAGGTCAACTGGCAAAGTTAACAAAGCGTGATCGGAGATTTACAGTTAAAAAATTATGAAAAATACACATTTGAGTGCTGAAAAAATTTCTGCAGAGTTGAATTAAACATTTTACGTTTAATTTTCGCCTAAAATTATTCGCCAAGTTCTCTGATTAACTGAATTAAATGGGACCTCTTCCCGCAGAAATTTTCTTGTTCGTGCGGAAAACAGAAAGTTTACGCTTTCGTCGTAAAATCAATGATAAATAAGCTGAAAACGTTTTGGAAAAAAGTCTTACTTATAGATGAAAAAAAATTGAAGATTTTGGGTTAAATTGTTGTATAATTGTAAATAGAAGAAAAAATGAGGAATTTAATCTTAAGAACTTAGTTGGATCAGTTAATCTTGACGGTGAAGGTGTTCTTGTGTGGGGGTGCATATCAGTATCAGGACTTGGAAGTTCGGAATTTTTTGATGAAATAATGAATAATGCTGTTCATTTAAATATTTTAAATAAACAATTTCAAACTATTAGCGCAAAATTTGGTAATCGGAAACAACTTTGTTCTTTTAATTTTTTATCAAGATAACGATAAGAAGCACACGTTTGCGTTTGGTGCCTCAAAAATTGTCCTTAAGCTTAGAAATATCTCCTCAATCGCGAGATTTAAACTTAACGGAAAATACTTGGAGATATCTGGTGGCTAGATGACGAAAATACACCATTGAAACGAAAAGCGAACTAGAAACAGTAAGACTCGAAGTGTGGTTGAACACTTACTCAGAAATTGCACAAAAAAAGAAAGAAAAAACAATGAAATCTATTCCCAGACGTTTAAAGCTGTTGTTGATACTGCATGATATTCTACTAAATAATAACTTTGTAAAAAGACAATTTACTAATTTTTTGACATTTTTTCAAAGTGTACGAAGACTTTTGTGAGATCTATTTTCTGGCACTTTTCGATCAATGATTTCTTAAAAATCAAGCTTTATTATGTTATTAAAAATTTTCATGTAGTTTTGTTGAAAATGGATCATAGATCTTATAATTAAATACCATTCCAAAATATTAATTTTAACGAATGGATGATGGCGTATTTCATTGAAAATCGTAAGTGTACGAACACTTTTGGGAGCCACTGTATATATTTACATTGAAATAAAACAAAATGCATTAGAATGGAAGGAAATATAATAAAAATTAATAGAAAATAGTGTAATATAACATGATTAAGCAGGCAAATATAAAATAATACAGAATAAAAAATAAAAATAAAACATAAAACTAAAATAGAGTGACTGAAAGGCAATCAAGGAAAATAAAACAGAGAAGCACATAATAAAATACAACATAATAGAACATGATGAAATCAAACAAAAGATATTAGAACAAAAGGAAATACTATAATAAAAGCAAATATATACTCTTGTAAAGTGTAACTAAATATATATATATATATATATATATATATATATATATATATATATATATATATATATATATATATATATATATATATATATATATATATATATATATATATATATATATATATATATATAGTAATGAAACTAAACGGGCTAAAAATAAAAGAGAATAAAAATAAATAAATCATAGTAAAGAATGAAATGACTTGAAGGAAACGAAAGAAAATAAAATAAAGTAGCAAAAAACAAAATATCATATAAATGAAATAAAAACTCAGTATATTATATTAAAATGAAAAAAAAACCAATGTAGTAAACTATACTAAAATAGAATAAAATTAAGAATAATAAAGCGCATTTGAATGAAATTAAAATAATAATAATTTTAGCATTGAACGAATAGATAATGAGTAATTTCTCCTTGGGGGAAAAAAAAAAAACACTATCGTCTAGTTCGAAAAATATATCCTACTGTACGAACTCCAATGTTACTTTACGAGGCAGGTTTCGTTCCAGTTTATTTTATTTATTTATTAAAAGTATTGCACACTACAGAAAGAATCCAGTTACTGTGGTAACAATATAAAAATAGCAATTAAAACAAATTATACATTTAAAATAATAAAACATAAAGACTTGAAATTGTAAAATGACAAGTTAAAAATAACTAAATCACGACAATAAATGTTAAAAAGTTTGCAAAATTTAAAAAGACAAACATTATCAACATAATTTCATCTGTTAAAAATTTTTAAAACAAGAACGACTCTTAAGAGTCCTACTTCGGACAGCAAGTAGGCAAGTTATATAGCTCAGTGATTTCAGCAAGAAATCATGGATTTTTATCGTTTAGCTCTCAATGATGTGCAATTAAATATTACTCTAAAAGATTAGCATTTAGTAAAACTATAAGCATCTTCGTCGTTATGTAAACGAGCTGATGTGCATCACATAACTTCCTTTGTAGTCGGGGGGCTACGGGGGAAAAACTGCAAATTGTGATAAAATTATGAAACTCGGCATGCTTATAGACATTGTATAAACGAAGATTTTAGGAAGGGGAGGCATTCCAAAATCCCCCCCCCCAAACCCCCCTGACGGAAATTTTTGGTCCAAAACCTAAAACGGCGATTCTTTTTAAATTTTCGTTATTATAATTTTTTAAACATTGGTTGTGTCATTCCATGGATGTTTATTGCATTTTTTTACTATTTAAAACTCCAAAAAATGTCTAATTTCAGAAATAACTTCACAAAAAGTGTTTTTTTTTTTTATCGATATTTTTAAATTGTGAGTTCTCTGAAGTGAATTCCCCCCCCCCTAATAACAGAATTACAGGTTTCTGAATTTGAAGATACATTACATTAGTGTTATATCAATATGGGGTTCCTGTTATCCGAACTCTAATTGCCAGAACTGTCCAATTATCCGGTCATGATGCCCCTCGTTTTAAATGACTGAGCACGCATAATTGAAACTATTTGCGAAGGGTATAATAGAATAAGGACTTGAAGAAAAAAGGGAGAAATTAATTTCAGGACAACATAATTCTAATAGAAATAAATTTAAAGTTGAATTTTAAATTTCTGTTCATTATTATTATTACTATTGTTGCTGTAGTTAATTCTCCGTCACCCAATTGATCATCAGTAATCTTTTTCTCATTTTATTTAAAAAAAAACATTATCTATCTATATATATATATATATATAAACAAATTGAAGTTTTGAAGCACTGTATTAAAGCTGATGCTTTTAAAATTAAAGTTCATTAGATCATAGATTTCAACCAACTTTAGTATCTTTACTGAAACTTTGAAGGAGTTGATTTTGTGTGTGTGTGTGTGGTTTTTTTTTTTCATTTTATTGCTATACGCTATACATATACTTTGGTAACTATGCTGGATGGTTACCAGTTTTTATTCAAGATTTCACCACACCAAGAACCACCCATCCCTGATGCTGGAAATTTGGTATGCATAACCGCTGATACCTTATCAGGGTATTTACACAGCCAACGATCTTTTTTTGTGGCTCACCTTTTGGTATTGAACAAAGTTCTTCTCATCCGAAAAAAACCATAGCACTTTTGGCTCCTCGGGATGTTTGAGATTGTTCAGAACACTCTTGGCTCTAGTCAAGTGGCTAACCTTGGTCCTGTAGGACATGAATTGTCCTCTCCGCATCGCGTATGATTTTTAACGGAGGTCCTCGTTAACCACACGTCGGATAGTAGCCTCATTAACCTGCTGCTCATTAGCTAGTGCCCTCCTCGCTTTCCAAGGTTCCTCATCGATAGCAGCTTGGACCGGCTGAAGAACTCTGGTGTTCTGACACTGTCGGAACGTCGACGCCTTTGTGAAACTGCTACCACATCAACCTTTGCAGCTCCCAACTCTCTACGAACTTCGTAAACAAATGATTGGGCCACCTTCAAGAATTAAGACATTTCTTTATCGGTCTGCCCTGAAACCAAGGAGACAACAACAGCATGCCTCTTCACTTCCTGAAAAAAAATAGGGTCTGCCATGTCTATCTCCAACAAAAAAATCTATGCTTTTGTAAAACACAGAAAAATGTGGCTCCTATAATGCGTGTCCTCAAATAGCTGCCGCACCCTGTAGATTGATGCGATGGTTTCTAGAGTGAAGGTTGACCCGTTAAACCGCAAACCCCCTATAATATACGTTTTCAAGGTTTGAAAGAAAGCATGCTCCGTTGAATACATAAGCATATCTTAATAGTAAATATAGTAGATTTTATTTATTGGAAAAAGGAAAATGATAAGTTCAAATACGTAAAGGTATATTTTTTGAACTGAATTCTTAAAATATGTTGATTAATGAAATGGAGTATCTAAATGTTACGAAGAGAAAGAGATTCAAATGCATTTTTGCACATTGGAAGCAAAGGAGGGGGGGGGAGGACAACTGAAATTTGAAGAAGTTTTTTTATTAACCTGCTCTCAATATTACCGTGCTCCTCAAGAAGAGAAAGGAAATAGACAATTATTGAAAATGGAATTTAAGTTTAAGAATTGTTTACGCTACTGAACCACTCCTTAAAGTAAAGTTTGAGAATTGTGTAACGTGACTGAACCACTCCTTAAAGTGGATTTCTGTATTAGAGGGAGGATTGAATTGGGAAACACGGGAAATTTACTCCTTTTTTTTATTCACCTGAACGTGAGAAAGACAATCTCTGCCTCACGAGAAGATTAAGTCAAAAGAAGGTGCAATTACTGACAATGCAGTTTACATTTGAAAAATTTTAACCTCTTCTAAACTGCACCTTGAAAAAAAATCTGCTTTTAAAAGCTTCTAAATAATTGAAGGTAATTTCT